>NC_134486.1:100771066-100833566 GCF_040206685.1 Ascaphus truei
GGGCGAACGAGCTTCGTGACGTCACTGGCCGCCCCCCGACACGCCCCCGGACGGCGTGCTAACCAAGGCCAGGAAAAGCACTTGCTTTCCCTCAGCCTCAGTGTGGCTCCGCACGGGATGAGTCACCATGGACTCAGCCTTAGGCTGAGTCCCCGCTAGCGCTGAGCGGGCGGCGCTTGCGGTTGTTTCT
This sequence comes from Ascaphus truei, assembly GCF_040206685.1. Taxonomy (NCBI): domain Eukaryota; kingdom Metazoa; phylum Chordata; class Amphibia; order Anura; family Ascaphidae; genus Ascaphus; species Ascaphus truei. Next base: position 100,771,257 of record NC_134486.1, read on the forward strand.
TACATATAGATTTATGTAAGTCCCCGCTCACGCGGCGCTTGTGCGCAGGCACACACGCTCACCCGCAATCGGCCCTTAGGTAAACCAAAAAAACTATACTTGCCCGCGCTCTCAACTACTCGCAATGGCTCCCCCGCGCACGTGTACAAGCAGGACACCTGGCGCTCATGCTTGGAGCGCTCCAAGCATGAGCGCGCTCAGCGCCAGCGGGGACTCGGCCATACTCGCACTCCTCCTCATAAGGATTTGTCACATTTGATTTTGGAGTGATCACGTCAACTGGAAACTCCATTACAGAAAGTATCGCAAGAACTTTGGGGACCTTGCAGAGTAAATTAACACGATTCGGCTTCAAAGGATCCCCTGGTTCTAATGCTACAAAAATGATTAAAACAATATTTTGCTCAATCAGGACGACTATTTTAAACGTAGTAAATATTTTATATTTATGGTATCTTGAAATTTCGAAGACCTGACATCTCTAGGAAATATAAACTGCACTTTTTCCTCCACTTCAATTTCTAAAATAATTTTTAGCCATTTGGCAATTTTTTTTGTACATTTTTTTTTTTTTTATCTATGCACATTGATTCCTGCTATATTTGTGGTTAGTTCAATTTCTGTGTAAAATTAAACTTTTTTTAATTTATTTTTTCGATAGGGCTAAGGGTATTATTATTATTAACGAGCATATTTTTCCTCAAATAATGGCAGGCCTGTCCATCAATGAAGGGGTTATGTCTACTATAAATGGTTATGTACATAATTACCTTTTAGTAATAACCTGCTTGATTTTTCTCCTCTTGCGGGTTGTAACAGAGCAGCATGGAAAATGAATGTCGTAACCCAAACCTAGACACTGCCTATCCTTTCTGCCGCTGGCAGAGTTAGGCTGCACTTATAGTGCCTTGTGACAGCGACACAACGTTGCTCCAAAACAAATGCATTGTCGTAATCGCTACGGGAGTGACCAAGTTTGGTAGCCGGTCAAATTTGGTTTTTCAGAGTGTCGCCACATGTGACAGCCTCTGAACCAATCAATGGCCAGGTCGCTAGTGACTTCGCTGTAAAGCGAAATACAACTTTCGCGGGTGGCAACGGCGAAGGGTGACGTCATCTGTCGCGGGCACTATACTCGCGGCCTTAATTGGCACATGGTACACGTGTCAAGGTGCTTTTGAAGTGGCAATCCAAGCTAGTGGTTTTTCTTTTCTTTTTTCTTTTTTTGCAATTTAATTTTTTACATTTAGGATTGGAGTAGGGTGGTCTCCAGAGTTGACCCCCCATTATTTTCAGCCCAAGGGACCCTTGCTTCCAGGGATGCATACTTCTGTAGGGGGATGCTGGTAGCCACTCTGCTTTGCTAGCGGGCTTCATGTAATAGCAGATTTTCAAATATCTTGTGCCTGGCGGGCCAATAGGAAGCCGTGATGTCATCAGTTTTGGCTTCCTATTGGCCTGCGTGCCACAAGCTTTAAATGTTGCAGAGATACCGACACCCTTTTTTTTTTTTTTTTTTTTTTTTTGAGGTCTGAATCTCGGGACACGGGGTCTCTGGAGAGACCCTGCTTCAAACCTATGTTTAAAAAACAAACATGCACAAATTGCTCCTTTTTAAAGGCAGATGTACCATTTTCTACTAAAGAAAAGTAAAAAATAAAAAGAATACACTTGCCTTGCACTCCTTGTGAGTGAATGCTGGGGCAGTCTGTCCTCTGGCAGGTTCCCCTAAGAACTGCCACCAGCATTAATCCAGATAGAACAAGAAGAGGTTAGATGCACACACATAATATAAAGGTCAACTCGGACCATTTATGGGTTAAACGAGACCCAGTGCACCACTTGTCAGGGTCTAAACAGCCCCTCTTTGTATCCGAAACGTGCACTTGGTCATGTTTCACCAATAAGTGTGTAAACATTATACCATATCCCCTGTTATTCATGCTTTGGCAATACTGAAAAGTATTTCTGTCATGCCAATAAAGCTGATTTGGTCTGAGTTGACCTTTTGTATTATAAGTGGGCATCCAACCTCTTCCAACTTTTTTTTTTTTTTTTTTTTCTCTATTTGGGGGGGAAAAAGAGAAATTATTTTGATTCTGTCTAATTTACGGACATTGTCCGAAAATGGGAGAGAGACTGGGGAATGGGGCATGTGGCTGTTTTTACAGTTTACCAGCTAAACTGCACGATAGAAGCAGGCTGGAGTTTCGAGATAAGGTCTCTGGTATAGCTCCTGGGTAATTCAATATGTTTCTGGTGTCAGTCAGATAAAAACAATGATTTGGAAAGGTTCCCAGTAGAGAGACTGATATGCAAAGCAGGTTTAAAGGAGCCGCCTCTGCACGAAAGTTGGTGAGAAGTGGCCACACACACCTACACACACCTACACACACCACACACACCTTGTGTTTTTTTTTTTTTTCTAAATATAATCATTTATAATTGAACAGCAACATTGCTGCTTCTTATGAGAGAACTTAAAATGACAAGCTGAGATGTCGCTGGAGCATACCCCTATGCTTATGATGCTTTTCAACATGTCCTTCAGGCAGCTCCTTCCTGCAGTCAGCACATTTTTTTTTTCTTCTTCTTAGATACAAGTTCAGTAACTCTGAAACCATGTTATATACGTAAATAGAACAGACAAAACAAGCCTCCTCAGCAAGACTAAGAATTGTATGACAAAAGCATAAAAAGGGGTCATTGTTCTTGAAAACCAGTGTACATTTTGTATCAATAGAAATATAATTATCAATAGGGCTAAGTGTAAACTGTGGCCCTCCAAACGAATTGCAGAATACGCGCGCCCTTTTTAGTTGTGTTGAGGGCTTCTCTGCCAGAAAATCAAGCTACCAGCCCTCCTAATGTTTTCATTTCTCATTTTCCACATTGCACTGTACTAAACTGTTGTAGGTGTAGTCTGAACTAGCGGTATATATTGGAGTTGCAAATAAGTGAGAATATAGCTATGAGCGACTCATCGGGACAGTAATGGTAGATACAGTAGATATCATTTAAGAAAATGTTAAAACCTTTTTAGAAAGGGAAATGTATACAGAGTTATTGTCAGGATACGTGATCCTTGGAGCACTCTGCGCGCTCCTCGCTTACCCCAACCCGCGACCGGGTGTTTCGCTTCTCCCACAGCACATGTTGCCTGCCGGCGAATACCAGCATTCCACCTAGGGGCGCGCACGGACCACACTCTGCACTAAATGCCGTCCTTGCTGGCCCCGCCTCCAGGCTACGCTCACGCGGTGACGCATCCGCCACGCAGTGCGCACCCGCTATGCGCGGCACTCGCACACACGAGCAAGGAAGGTTCTGCGCCTATGCCTATACTACATCTGTTGCTAATTCCACTGCCTAGTATACACCTGTGCTGATTCTCTCCAGCCAACCACAGCCAGCCAAACTACTGAGTATGCTCTCCTCTCATTGGACAGTCTCCCTTTTTATATGCTCAGCTGCCACACTGGCAAATTGGCTGAGCATAAACCTTCCTATGAGCGAAGTGTTCATTGCTGTCTTGCCTTAGGAATTCATTCATTTGCAAATTTTCCGCTGGGGTTTTTTGTTTGCCTTTCTCTGGGTCAATCGAACTATACCGGACGAGTATCTTTCTTAAACAGAATTTAACAAAAGTTGAACTCAATGGTATGTCGTATGTGTGATTGATATATATTATATTCGCAAGACAGATAATTGAACTGCACAAGTGGCTTATGTTGCAAAATGCAATGTACTTTTGAGGGCTAAAAATTACGGTAGTTTAAAAATGTGTAATTCTGTCCTCGGTTAAGTATAACGTTGCACATGCTGTACTACAAGCATCAGATCATAATCGAGAAATTTAAAGAGCAATTTGTCAAGAAGAAAATAGATATAATGTTACGGCGGGCAGTTTCCAGAGGTGATACAAATGTTATAAGAGGGTATTGAATTCCCCTGATGTGAATCACAGAGGGAGATTAGCAGCATGTTGAGAAACGCATGTCCATAGTGTGTTATGATTTGTAACATTTATGCGTCGATATACAGCTTCTTTAAACTGGACGTCAAACACTGAGATTTCCAAGACCCCCTTTCTTTGGTTTTACGTCACCTAGGATTGTTTGATTTGTTGAAGAGGATTATATTGCCTGTTTGATATGAACTTGACTTGTGTGGATATATAGCGCTTATTGAGCATCTAGGGAATTAATTCTCCTTCCCTTGAGACTACTAGACATACTGTTCAGGTTTGGCTGAAGCAGCGTCACAAACATGCAGATGCAGCTGAGTCATAGTCACAAGTTAACCCTGGTGAGAGATTGTAAGGACCAGGCTTGCAGGAACTATTTTTTGGGGTTGGGGTTCTATACATACGAAATCGATAACCTTCATTAACATATAAATATGTTTCATATGGGAGAAAAAAGAACCCAGTCTTCCAGCACTCAATCACAAACAAATGTAGAATTATAAATTTAAAATACTTTATTATTATTACCAAGAATAAAAAAATGGGTGTTAAAACGTAATTAAACGGTGTATTGCAACAGCACGTGACTGTGTCCAATTGTAACCCACCTAGAGCTGGGTGGGTGGATGTAGTAATAAAATCCCTTATAGATATTCGGGATTTGGACTGCTATATGTTATAGCTTCCTAAAAGGTATAGGAGAGGAGCCTATAAAAACTCACCCAGAGGTATTGTCAATGTAAGTGTATCCGGGTATGTAGTGCACACTCAGAAGATACACTTATGGTGCAATTGTATTGGTATACTATGCAAGGTCAGACCGTATCCACCCCTATTGTGGGAATAAACTGCTTCCTGCGTGATATCTTAATCGGCGCTAGATCTATTGCGGTTTCATATTGCGCCCACATAATAAAGTAAAACACAGGCTTATAGGCAATTATTAGGTGAGGTATATATTAGCGTTCATCAGGTATATAGTTTATTAACTGCAGAGTGTTGATTGACGTGCCCTGAAGAAGCGTTCACTACGTGAAACGCGCGCGTCGGCATTTTTCTCCTGCACACGCGGGAAGCCAGTTCATTTAAATTTAACAGCAGAGGGATAGTGATCCGCGTTAAGAGATTTGTGGCTTCCCCCGAAGTGCATGTCCAGTGGGGATCGCGCTTCGTAACCATACAGCGTGATCCTCTTACCTTGGCAATCCTCTCCTGCACACGCGGGAAGCCTGTTCATTTGAAATTCAACAGCAGATGGATGTTGATCCGCGTTGAGTGATTTGCGGCTTCCCCCGGCGTGCATGTGAAGCCGGGATCGCGCTCTGTAACCATATAGCGTGATCCTCTTACCTCTAGGGGTCTATTCAACTCACCTACAGACAGGCATGTCCTCGAACATATCAGCGCTGATATAACCAAGATCAGCGCTGATATAGGGGACTATGCGACTTACAGTTAGACCGTCCCCTCTATAAACTGGTATTTGGTATATAGCTGCTATATAGGGAAAGGGGGGTGGGGTGACTGTACACTGAATCCATCCCATCATTAACCCCACACATACCCTATTAGTTGGTACTATTTGCATTTTGTCAGTGTGTTCATCTGCTCAGTAGATTCATATATTCTGTCAGTTGTTATGTGTATTTATTAGCCGCATAACCAGTGCTGATCTCAGCTGCAGCAACCACAAACATAGTGGAGGTTGCTTCAACAGGCAATTATAATACACACAGACTTCTATACTGAGTTAAGATCACCTACACCTCACTGACAGTACCATAGGTGAGCCCTTAGGGTTATAGTACACCTAGAAACACCACGGCATTATCACTACCACCTATGGTGTTTCTATATCAATCAACACTCTGCAGTTAATAAACTATATACCTGATGAACGCTAATATATACCTCACCTAATAATTGCCTATAAGCCTGTGTTTTACTTTATTATGTGGGCGCAATATGAATCCGCAATAGATCTAGCGCCGATTAAGATATCACGCTGGAAGCAGTTTATTCCCACAATAGGGGTGGATACGGTCTGACCTTGCATAGTATACCAATACAATTGCACCATAAGTGTATCTTCTGAGTGTGCACTACATACCCGGATACACTTACATTGACAATACCTCTGGGTGAGTTTTTATAGGCTCCTCTCCTATACCTTTTAGGAAGCTATAACATATAGCAGTCCAAATCCCGAATATCTATAAGGGATTTTATTACTACATCCACCCACCCAGCTCTAGGTGGGTTACAATTGGACACAGTCACGTGCTGTTGCAATACACCGTTTAATTACGTTTTAACACCCATTTTTTTATTCTTGGTAATAATAATAAAGTATTTTAAATTTATAATTCTACATTTGTTTGTGATTGAGTGCTGGAAGACTGGGTTCTTTTTTCTCCCATATGAAACAATCAGTCTCCATCCAGTCAGCACCTCACTGTGGTTAGTATCAGCTGTGCGGGTTTTTCCTTTGTGTATAGCATTAACATATAAATAACCTATATAACATATATTGTAAAAATGTGTAAACCCACCCAGCACCTCCCCCCCACACCCCTAGTTCCAACCCCCATGGTAAGGACTATACTCCCATCCTCTGTGGTTGTGTTGCATGTTTTGCATCGTAATCTGCTCTATTATACCATATTTATGCAAGGCACCATCTACGTACATGATGTTTTACAGCATTAATACCCGTGACAAAATAATATGAGACGTTAATGGGAATAAGTGCTTCAGACATGAAAGGCGTGCCTGCCCTGAAGAATTTACAATCTAAATGGTAAGTAGGGATAACTTGGAGGCAATACCAAGAGTCCTCTGAAATGCACTGCTAAGGGCTATGGTCCCGTATTCCTAGTAAGGTAAATTCTCTAAACTTAAGAGTCTAAAGGGGCAGTCCTATATAGCGGCTCAGTGTTATCGGTGTCTTTTAGATTCAATCGCGGCAGTCCACACTGATCGCCAATTTTATTTTGCATTTTACTTGAGATGAGTGGCTCAGTGAGTAAAGACACACTGATAACCATGCCACTGAGCTTGAAGCAGGTGAGCCTGGTTCAATTCCCGGTGTCGGCTCTTTGTGACTTTGGGCAAGTCCCTTTACCTCCCCGTGCCTCAGGCACCAAAAACAGATTCTTTTGGTGCAATATTGTGCAGACAGTGGTGAAGTAAAGTTGCTAGCACAGAATGTGTACACAGAATACTCACAAACGTGAGGTAGGATGAAGGCACATAAAGGTATCTTTAAGAGCTGGTGTCAATCTGTGGAGTATGGTGTTGCCAGAATAGTGTGGTTCCCAGCTGACCTTAGGGCAGGAAAACACTGGACATAGCGTAGACCGTAAAACAATTTAATAAACGAAGTAGTTATAATCCAATCTACTCACATGTTGCAAGATTAAGATTGAGGACGCCAAGAAAGGTGAAACGCGTAGAGTGACGCTGTCTCTACCCACCTGAACCCTTGGATGCCGATGACGTCACTTCCGGTTGCTGACACGCACTCGTGACACGCACAGCAGAGAAGGAGGGAGACCAGAGAGAGAGGCCCCATCCGGTGACAGCATCGAGCGATATTTGCAGAGATCATTGAGATCTAAAATGCTGTTTTTAATCTTGCAACATGTGAGTAGATTGGATTATAACTACTTCGTTTATTAAATTGTTTTATGGTCTACGCTATGTCCAGTGTTTTCCTGCCCTAAGGTCAGCTGGGAACCACACTATTCTGGCAACACCATACTCCACAGATTGACACCAGCTCTTAAAGATACCTTTATGTGCCTTCATCCTACCTCACGTTTGTGAGTATTCTGTGTACACATTCTGTGCTAGCAACTTTACTTCACCACTGTCTGCACAATATTGCACCAAAAGCATTTTTCTTTTTATGTGTTCCCACATGGTATGCGCTTCCTGATGATCCACTTGCCACTTTCTATGAGGATTGAGAAAGAAATCCTACACCAGGTCACAGCTGCAATCAACCATTGTGTTTGTCTAAGTATCACCATTATCACTATTGTATTGATTATATCACTGTTATTGTAAATGTATATGAGCGCCAAATTTGGTTAAACACTCCACACACACCAAAAACAGATTGTAAGCTCATCTGGGCAGGGACTGCCTTTGTGCTACGTGCTGTGTACCGCGTGCTATATTGTAATTGTGAAATGCGTAAAGTCCCATTGGGAGAAAAGCAATATGTGAACTAAAGTTTATTATTAAAATGTCCTTTCCAATGCTGTTTTTATTTATAAAAATCCAATGCTTTGTTCGGGTTGTGTTTGAAATAGTGTCCGAGACGGTTAAAATGGATTTCTCATCAGAACCCATTACTTCCTGTAGGTTACCATGGTAACCCCAGATGCTAGAGATTTTAAAGAAATTATGTTTTATAACAGAAAAAAGCAGGGTATGTTCAAGGGAGTATGATACTAACATTATACGAGCGAAACTTCTGGGGAGAATTGCTGCTTTAAAGTAACAATATAACTTTTTGTATCCTTGTGAAAAAGGAATGTTGTCTTTTTTTTCATGTGTGCTGAACTAATAATGTATGAGCTAATGTTTTACTAATATTGAAATCCTAGTTACTCTACAAACAAACAGCAATTTCTCTATGGATTTTTAGGTTTGCCAAAGTCTTGTCACAAAAAAAAAAAGTTCTTGGGTAAATTTTTTTTTTTTTTTTAAAAGGTTTCAATCGGCTATTTAATGTATGAATATGATACTGTCCTTGGTTCACTTAGATCACATGAGAACCTGCCTTAATTTAGGACTTTTTAATAATCAAAGTTGTATAATTTGTAATTGCTGTTATTGTTCAGAGGGGGTGGGGGGGGGGAAACTATAAAGCAGCAGTTTGTATATTAAATATTTTTTTACATGACCTAATCCTGTCAGATTATCCCTGGTTCTTGAGATTATATAATTTTTTTGTCTCTCCACCAAGAAAGCACACTTGCCCGGGGAATACAATATGGCCACCGCGTTCAGTGACGAATAACTGCAAAACCATCGGGAGATACAGTTGGGACTTCCTGTTGGTGACTGGCCATATTTGTCAGGTTTTTGTTGCTGCTTCACTTCAGCACAAATGATTTGAGTGAGGAACGACACCGAATGTCAGCAAGGGTCCTACCGGCTCTGCTGCTTCCATGTGAATAATTATTTATATATTTATGTGGTAATGGTAGGGGTTTCTCAGAGCTTGTTGGGTATCTGTGTGTTTATTAACTGTGTGCAGCTGGTCTCAGTTGCTTTTGGGAGGGTAGTGCCCCCCCCCCCCAAGGTTTAAGCTTGCCCCTCCCCACTTTCCAAGTTGGCAGGTCAGTTTCATTTTGCCAGGTTACGACAGATCCAATGTGATCATTCTTCCTGTGATTATACAGGTTAATAAGAATTTTAACCCAGGTGAGTGTTAGGACCTGCTAACGGTCATGCCTTGAAAGTGGCAACAGGCTTAAGACGCTTTGGCCAAAGGGTTAAACCAAATGACCCTTTTTTCAAGAGAATATGTAGGTATTGCACTGTGTATTTTTGTCACATTGAAAGTAGCTTTGGGAATCTTTGTCTGTTTTTTGCTTCCATGTGAACCAGTTATTTGCTTGGTTGCCCTTTTTGACCAAATCGTATTGTTACTAACTTCACACTTGCCATTGACTTGAATTGCTGACACTCCTGTGGTACATGGTACCCTGGACATGCTTGAAAACGAGAGGTAACTCTCAATGTATTACTTCCTGGTAATTTTTTTTTATAAATAAATAAAATACCTCCCTGTTTTTGCTTTATAAGGGTTAGATAATATTTTATTGTGCTGGAAAACCAATTGGGGACTCTTGGCTACTTTACAGCTGTGCCATCATTTTGTAAGACATTGGCTGGCTGAACAGGGCCAGTATACAAACGGTGTGTACATTTTAGCTGTGCCAAGCCTGGCCGCTGCTTTAGTTGGAGTCCTCAGTTTTGCAGTGTCCCTACAGTTTGGAATGGAATTTATTAAGAGGTTCTAGTACAATGGCAATGTCCCTGCCTTTTTAAAGGGGGTAAACACGGTTCAATTTCCAGTGTTACTTTCTTTTGACCTTGAGCAAGCCACTTTCTCTTTGTGACTTAGGCCTGGGGTGCCCCAACTCCAGTCCTCAAGCCCCAGCAACAGGTCAGGTTTTCAGGATATCCCAGCTTCAGCACAGGCCTATCCTGAAAACCTGACATGTTCGTGAGCTTGAGGACTGGAGTTGAGCACCCGTTCCTTAGGGGATACCACAGCTTGCAGAATAAGCCCAGTCATGTTTGTTTGAAGTTTGTGACCGAATCATACCTAAAATAGGAATTCTAAGGGCTTGACCCCGCTGCCTACTACAGCGTCCGCTGTGGCGGATGCTGCACGCACGAGAGCCCTCCCCTCAATGGCGCCGGGCCCGCTGCGAGGGGGGGCCGCAGCGCTGAGGCGAGAGCTGCTCCTGCTCTCACTAGAATTGAGAGCAGGACTCGCTACGGAGCGCAAAGCCACACCCCCCGGCGGTTCAGCCAATGAGGGCGAACCTGCTGGGTGACGTCATGGCCGCGCCCCCGTCACTCCTCCGCCACCCCCTCTCCCCCCCCGGTCTCTCTTAGTGCAGCTCCCTGCAGACCAGGTAATCGGCTGCACGCGCCGCCAATCTCGCGGGCGCGCGTTGCAGCGGAGTTACCGGGGCCTTAGCCTTATAGTGCATCAATCATAATTGAGTAGTAAAGGTCTTAGAAATTCCAGCTACTTTTTAGAGTTACGAGATGGAAACCTACCATCTTCCCTATGTGGAAAAGAAGTAAAGACTATTTCTACTATATAGTTTGATGGTGGGGACTGTAGATTTATGTAAATATGTGCATTCTAGCTATTTAAATCCGTTTCCTGAAGTTTTATCTGTCGGATGTTAGGCCTTCCAGCTTATCTGTACTTTTTTCACAGATTCAGCACTTTCTCATTGTCATTTTGTTATGCAGAACTCAATAACCTTCAGTGAACTTGGGATGAGTCTGTACAATTAGACCAGGCACTTAAGAGTCTTGTATTTTTGTACAACAGGCAGAATATTTTTCCTTTCTTTCCCTTCAAAATAAAGTTATGCTGAACTTGCTAAACCTCTTTAAACAAACAAACAAAGCAAAAAAATAATAGAGGTCCCAGGATCCGTTATTTTCAGTTGCTGACCGTGTATCCCACCAGTTACCACGCCAAAGGTGCAGTTACTGGGTGGCAGAGGCCTGCTCACAGCATTTAGATGCTTTCTAATGCAAAAAGGTGCACACTTGTGCCGTGTGTTTTTTGTTTAATCCCCTTCGTTCCTTCATTGCAGGAAAAATTTGGTACTGCCTGCTGATCCATTAGTTCACATCTCTTTTGTAGACAGGGGCAGTAAAAGGTGACATGTAGGATATGTGTGTTCTGTAATGCTGCTTCACAATGTGTTTTTATTAATGCCGGGATGTAGGTCCTGTTCAGTGGTGGGATTCAGAAATGTTAGTAACAGGTTCTCTCTCGCCCTATAAAATATAGAATAGTGGTGGCTTTAGGGGGCCACTTTTTAACCGCAACCTCCAGTTAGCTATTCCCTAAGGATGTATCTGAATGGCAAATCAAAATCCGTAACCTAGGACTCCAGAATTTTAGATATTTATTTATCCAAGGCACCCAAATCTTAAACAAATTACTTTCTGTGGCGCAATATGGCTGTCAGCCTCTCCATCCTCATAACGTCATTCATTTATCCTCTCAATTATACGTTTTGGTTGAGTATTCTGATTCTTCCATTATACTGAGATCAAACATCTTGCTGCCGTTAGAATATGAGATCATCTATATTATTTTTATTTTTTTGTGATCAATGTCCTCTTGGTTTGCCTAGGACTATATTTAATGGATCCCATGGAATTTTAATTGCTGTTACCGCCTCTATCAAACTTTGTACTACCTTCCAATGGTTTAAGTTGGTGTAGTACATGTAGTAATTTCTCAATGTCTGAGAACTGACAACTTTTTAGATTTTGGACTTTTCTCAATAAGGTAACTTCGGTAACTAGTCCATAACATAAGCAATATTGTATAAAGGAGATTTTTTTATTTTTTTGCTGACTGCAAAGCAATTGGTTATATCTTAAGTTCTTAAATATCTGAATAATGGAAACTAAGGTGTTACGTGACAAAGTGCTTTAATTTCTCATGGTCCAATGTGTGTAATTTAAGTAATTTGGGTAATTTTCTCAAATGTTTCAGCTAATTGAAAACCTCTTATGATTAAAGCTCCTATTCAGTTGCAATATCAACTTACCTAAACCACGTAAGTTGATCCTCTGCCCTCTGCCCTACATGTGAATAACTTTTCAATAGGTTTAGGTTCTTCTAGGTATGTAAACAAAAATAATAATCTAGATATAGATGGATGCATACCCTGGTTTAAGGACGCTCACTTTAAGTACACTTGTGAGTAAGGATATATCACTCAGTAGGCAAACGGCAGCTCGGGCATGCGTCTGTCAGCCCAGCTCGGGCATGCATCTGTCAGCCCGTCCTGAACAGCAATAACGGCTCCCAACCTCTACCGAAGCTGTGCACAAGCGGGGAGACTATAGAGGCTGTTACATCAGTTATGCACGTATATGACTATTGCAGTACAGTACATGCATCGATAAGTGGGGAAAAAGGTAGTGCTTCACTTTAAGTACATTTTCGCTTTACATACATGCTCTAGACCCATTGCGTACGTTAATGCAGTGTATGCCTGTATATTTTCCCCCGGCATCTCCATCATCCACATCCGTGGGGTGCCGTGTTGAGGCTGACCCAGACCTCTGCTGTCAGTCCGGGCTCAGAGTGTTTGGAACTTGTGCCTGCTTGTTTGGATGTGCAGAGGGGATTTAAATTATTATTATTTTTTCATTTCACCTATTGGCTGCGACGGTGCCTGTATAAAGCAGGGTGGGAGGGGTTGTCGGTCACTGGGCAGGTTGGGAAAACCGTGTGTAGAGCTGGTGTATTGACCTGCCTCTGCTTACGCAGTTCATCCGCAGCTTGGGCGCAGGAAAGCCCCCCGGCCAATCAAAAGGAGAGGTGGGGAATACAGAAGGACACACGTCACTGTCACACATGCAGGTTGTATTCTCCAGTGCACCTCCATTTTTTTTTTTTTTTTAATAAATATATTGTAAGTATTTCCTGTGAGTGGGGAAATTTCCAGAAAATTAGAAACGCTGATATGTGACAGTGGGCAGAAGGCAGCTGTTCTGGGGACCTCTGGGAAACATGCAAACACATTCATATGTGTTTTATTTTTGCAGGTAATGCACTTTCTTTTTTTCTTGTATTTTTTTTTGTTTTATATATATATATATATATATATATATATATATATATATATATATATATATATATATATATATATATATATATATATATATATATATATATATATATATATATATATATATATATATATAATTTTTTTTTTTTTTTTTTTTTTTTTATATGTAATGGGTCACTTTATAGGGAGGGAGCTTCAATAAACTGCTGGTTCCGTCAATCGGGCACTGTTAAGTGCTTGAGTAAGGATTCTTGGCTGCTTAGTGTTAAATTTCTGAGACTCTCGCCCCAGTGGTTTAGCTGGCGTTACATATTTTTTCTGTCATCAGTTTTTGGGGTGTGGTTCCTGATGGGAAGTGTTGTTGTTTCTAGCAGGCCTAAACTGACTGTAACATTTTTCAGGTTGCAAAAAATATACACAGTTTTGAAGTAGGAAGGTGAAATGCTTAGACCTTACCAACTGTAAAGAAATAATAACCTAAATTATAAAACTGTGAGTTCTTGTCTACCTTATTTTGGTGTGTTATCATCTATGTTATCCCTATCTATTTGTATCACTGTAAAATGTTGTTCTGCGTGTCACAGCCAGCGACGTGTTGCATGGCTCGGTATGTTCGAATTTCGCTTCCCAGATACTTATTTTCTGCAACTTCCAATTTCATTGTCCAAGTATCATCAATTTTGTTTTGACTAGGATTGATGTAATTATGTAAAACAATAAATCAGCCAGTGAGAAGAATGCTGGAGAAATACATTCTGCATGATATCTTTTGGTAAATGGTATATAATTTACGGAGTAAGTGACACTGCGACCTTTAGCTATATATCAACTATAAGGCCTTGCCCCCGCTGCCTGCTACAGCGTCCGCTGTGGCGGACACTGCGCTCACGAGAGCCCTCCCCGCAATGGCGCCGGGCCCGCTGCGAGGGGGGGGGGGCCGCAGCACTCGCGCGAGAGCTTCTCCTGCTCTCAATAGAATTGAGAGCAGGAACTCGCGTCGAGCGGCTAGGCACGCCCCCAGGCGGTTCAGCCAATGAGGGCAAACCTGCCAGGTGACGTCATGGCCGCTCCCCCGTCACTCCTCCGCCACGCCCCCCCGGTCTCTGCTCCTGCAGTGAGCTGCAGACCGGGGAATCGCCGGAACGCGCAGCCAAAAGCGCAGGCGCGCATTACAGCGCCGTGACCGGGGCCTTAGCCTAAGACCCCATTACATGCCTTTTGATGGAAAGCCATCCATTTCACGCAATTCTGCACGAACACCTTTCCCTTGCTAGCAAGTACCTGCAAAGAAAAGCATTACACCTTTTTTTTTATATCATGTGTTTTCGAGTTTTCAAATACTTCTTGTACCAAGTTTCTCTAGTTAGATTAATATACTTTTTTACGTTGGACATAATTTTTCCTTAACATTGCTTTTCTGTTTTCGTAAAAACAAAAAAAAAACAAATTATGAATGCAGCAAAAAATAAGTCTACAAGTGACATTCAGTAATACAAATCAGCGGTAATCCTATGGGAAGCAATACAACTCATGCAGGGTTTTGGCATACTATTACTCTGTTAACCTGAAGATGAATCAGTCTTCATTTAAAAAAAAAAATAAATAAAAATTGAAAATAAAACTGTACTTTTACATGTACTTTTTACCCTTCCGGGCTTAAATCTTGGCACTTTAAGGTTATTCATTAAATTGTGATAAGTTTGCGTTTATCTATTTTTAGGTTTTTAATTAAAACAAGTGTGTGCCGAGCATGCGCATTTACCCATTTGTACTGCTATATTTATAGTAACTGAATTCCTGTGTGTATGTGCCGGCGGCTACTGCGCAAGTGTGTGTGTGTGTGTTGTCTCTGTGCACGCATCTGTGGTGCGTATGCCCAGTGCCTACTGCGACTTCCGTCTCCAACAAGGCAATTTACTCCAAGTGAACTTTTCCTTGGGCAGGTGCCAGCATAGAAGTTTCACTTCAAAAAGAAAACATCTCTTGCCTCATGGCCTTATATCCATATAACATGGTCTTGTTCCTGAGACCCGCAGTGTATGTTTTGATGGTCCACTTCATAGTATGACGCTAATTTGAGACGCGTGCATACATACCCCACCATTACGCATTGTCCATCCATTGCTGGATGAAGGCCTCTACAATGATCTTTTGGGTATTGCGGTTGCAAGCCACTTCATGTTGCTCCAAAATGTCCTGATTTCTATCCATCTATGTTAGCAAGCTAAAGGCTTTATTTAACATTATGAATATAAAGGAAAAGGTGCCTCCCTCTTACAGTAGGGGGTTTGACTGGTAATCTTTTGCATATACCTTACACTTACCTGCCCTTTGCCTGCTTTTTTTGACGTTCAATGTCTCTGGGAACTCATATTTAATATCCAATGTCTGAATCCACTATTGTCTATATCCAACTTCTAAACCTGTTGGTGCAGCCCTGAAATATTGTGATCTGATTTGTGGTTCCATGGTAAAGACACATGACGGAGGAGGCAGTGGAACTGTGAACATTTTGCTTTAATCATTGGAGACCCGTAACATTTTGAAATGTCTTCTGTGTATTTCAGCTCCGATCTGTGTCTGTGGATTTGAACAATGATCCTTCTCTGCAGATAGATATTCCAGATGCCCTCAGCGAAAGAGACAAAGTAAAGTTTACTGTCCATACAAAGGTAAGGCTTTTTAGTGCAGTAATGCAGTCATTTATATTTCAGCAAATAATTTGACTAAATGTTGGCTATCTGTACTGTGCATGCGCACACACTGTGTGAGACTATATTATCTCTTATTTTTATTAAGTTCATTGGTATTTATTATTCGAATCGATTGTTATCAACATGGCCGGAGTCAATTCTGACTTGGCTTCAGCCTCCCACAGTGCTCAGTTGCTCAGGAAAGAATGCTATCGAAATCCCAAAGTTGCAGTGATTTTGGTGTGTTGGCTTTATTACTGATTCTTATAAGCATAGGGAACCCTGGTATGCCATACAATTACCTGATAAAGGGGATATGACAAAGTCGGTAAACTCTGTTTAAAAAGCAGAAGACAATCAAAAAGTAAAATTTCGGATGTTAAATATAAAAATAGTCAAAGAACAGTAAAAGACAACCAGTGAAAAGAGTTGTGACAAGAAGCATTGCATTGAAGGATTAAATATGTAGGGGGTGCTACTATAGTGTGAGGTCTACCTGGATATCTGTGGTCTTCCAAACCTGTGGATGGGTCTACACTAATGGCACCCTGCTTCAGCTGGAGTAGCTGGAAGCACACTACAGGGCCCCTCTCTACCCTAAGCGCCCTATAGTGTAATAATGTTGCTTTAATATTGTTTCCTGGTATACCTCGCTATAGTAGCACCGATGTAGTGATTTGTTATTGCTTTTATTTTTCAGACCACCCTGGCAGTGTTTCAGAGCCCAGATTTCTCTGTGATGCGGCAACATGAGGATTTTGTCTGGTTACACGACGCTCTCATTGAAAATGAAGAGTATGCCGGGTATATAGTAAGTGCTTGAAATCAGATTGTAAAAATCCCCCTCCCTTCCCATTGACAAACTGCTGTTTTGGAGAAATTAAGGGTCTTTAAAAGTGCCACGCCATATGGTCATTAAAAAGAAAACGCTCATAGCATTTACTGGAATGCTTTGTTGGAGGACTGTAGGTAGGAAAGGATGAGAACATGTTTTATAAGATGCAGCGTGTAGAGATATTACAATGTTACCCACCTTTTTTATGAAGGAACTCTAGTGAAAACATCTGAACGTAAAAAGTTTCCAATGCAGTTGTCACAGACCTTATTGCAGGGATCTTCAACTAGTTCTCTGAAAGGACCAGCTCAGAAAACATTCAGGAGATAAGGGGCCACAAACTTATTGCAATGTCATTTTAGATACACTTAAAGACTTAAATTATTTTTTCAACATTGTGCAAGAACAGTATTTATAACATCTGGACCATATATATTTACATGACCTTAATTTACAAGTTGGCTTCCGTGTGAAAAAAATGCATTTAGTTGTCCAAGCAACTAGTATGAAATGAGCAGGTGCAGAAAGGGTCTCGGGTCCCTTAATAGGCTGTATTTGGCACACAGGCCGTTGGTTTAAGAGCCCAGGCTTCTTGCAACTGCACAAGACTTTCCGTTGTAACACTTAAGTGGAAACAGGGTGTATAGGATTTGGACAGGCTAATTGTACATCATGTTCTTTAGCTACATTATGGTCGCTCTTGTCCCATTTTCAAACGGTGTGCCAATATTCCAGGAATTAATGTGTAGTGTTATGTTCTACTAATTACAATCTCTATCTCTGAAATTCTGACTTTTCAAAATTTCTACAAACAGAAAATGAATTGTTCATGAGAGACCATTACTTTTTTGTTTTTGTTGTCCCACCCTAATTGCCTTCTACAGGTAATCCTTAGAGGGCTCTCTCCCTACTGGAGGATTAGAGGGGTAGGAGAAACAATTGGTATCCCTGGAGCACAAAGGAAATATTTTTCAATTCTCGAGTCTCCAGTAATACTAAATTATTATCGTTTATTTGTAAAGTGCGGTACAATGGGGCTACAGAGTTCTGCATATTACATAAAAAGAATGATATACCGAATAACAACAAGCACAAACAGATACAAAAGTTCACGAGGGTCCTGCTCGTGAGTTTACAATCTAAAGTGGATGATTATTGTAGGGTGGAGTATGGTCCATCCATGCAGCTGATTCCATTAAGGTTAATGGGTGGATGTTGGAGGTGTGCCAGATACATCATCTTTTCACGGAAGTCTTTCAGGGAGATTTTAAATGTCTGGACTTCTGGGAGAGAATCTGATGGTGCGTGGTAAGGAATTCTAGAGAGGGGGCAGCATGGGAGTAGTTTCATAGAAGGGAATGAGAGGAGGTTATAAGGCATGAGTAAAGGTGGATGTTGTGCAGAACGTAGGGGGCATTTAGGTACATTTGGGGATGAGCGTTGAGATGAAAGAGGGGGCAGCGTTGTAAGTCAGAACTATGGTTTTACATTTGATTCTAAAGGATATGAAAAGCAAGTGTAGGGATTTGCATAGTGGCGCAGCAGAAGTGGAGTGGTGAGTGAGGTAGATCAGTTTGGCAGCAATGTTTTGGATGGATTGGAGTTGGGACAGGGAATGCCATCTAGATGAAGGTTGCAGTTATCAAGGCGGGACAAGATAAGTGTGGTAATTAGCATTTTAGTGGTGTCATGAGTGAGAAAAGAGTGTTTCATAGGGGGTGGATATTACAGGACTTAGTGAGTGAGTGAATGAGGAATGAAGAAGAGGGCCCCATGGCAGCAGACTACAGGTGTTTGAGATTTGTGGTATTATTGAGTGAGGGAGAGTGTTGGTGTAGCGGTGGAAAGCATATTGGTTCTGTTTTGGACATGTTAAGCTTCAAGAAACGGAACATCCAGGAGGAGATTGCAGAGAGACAAGCTGGTGACACGGGACAAGAAGTCAGGGGACGAGAGGTACATTATGGCTATAATCGGCAAAGAGAACTGAAAGCCAAAAGATTGTATTAGTACACCAAGAGGAAGTGTGGAGTGAGAATAGCCGAGCCTTGTGGGAACACAACAGAAAGAGGGAGCGAAGAGGAAAAAACGAGAGGTTGGGTAGATCGGCTGTGAACCAGGAGAGGGGGGGTGATCAACAGTGCCGAAGGCAGCAGAGAGATCCAAGAGAATTGGGAACAAGAGATATATTATATACAAGCTTGTCAAGGGTGGAATAGGATCAAGGGGGCAAGTTGTAGAGTGAGATGAACTACTCATCAGTCAAAGGG
Organism: Ascaphus truei; assembly: GCF_040206685.1. Lineage (NCBI taxonomy): Eukaryota > Metazoa > Chordata > Amphibia > Anura > Ascaphidae > Ascaphus > Ascaphus truei. Next base: position 100,790,390 of record NC_134486.1, read on the forward strand.
CAAAATGAGCTGATGGTAAGTGTGCAAAGGGAGGTATGTTGGACGTGTGGAGTCTGACATAAGATTAAGTCCATCAGACATGATATCGCTTCATATGTGAAGTAGATGGCAAGTTCTTGGGCCGCGAGGATCGAAGTTGGGCAGAGGAGTGAGTTAAAGGCAGCGAATAGGCGTTAAGGGTTAGGGGAATCTTTGTATGTGTGAAGTTCCTCACCTCCGACACTCCTACTGTTATCCTCAGAGACCAACATACCTTCTACTAAAGGAAATAACAGGTCCTTATGAATTACAATTCCTTTGGTATATTTCAGGAACATTTTTAATTTTTTTTCCCCAGCTGGTAATGATTTTTTGTCTGCATTTTAATTTTTTAATATAGATACCACCGGCACCAGCAAAACCCGATTTTGATGGTCCACGCGACAAAATGCAGAAGCTTGGGGACGGAGAAGGCTCCATGACAAAAGATGAATTTTCCAAAATGAAACAGGAGTTAGAAGCGTGAGAATGAATTCTTAACTCTCTGGTGTTATCCATGTGAATTTTGTACTGAAAAGAAATGATGGTTATCTGAATACTGGAAAAAGTGGAACAGGCTTTTCTATTACTGCATCTTCAGTGTATACCAGACCAGCTTTAAGGAACTAATCTTGTGCATGACCACTTTTTTTGCTGTTTTTAGACACAGACATTATCTTCCCGACCATCATTGACTACCATTCATAATTGCAAGTAGTGTATTAGGCCGCGATTATAGTTGCTCCGTGCGCGGGCATGATGTCACGTGTGCCTGCCGCTTGCGCGAAACCTTCATCGGGGTCAGTGGTGACGGAGAAGCCGTGACGTGAGCGGTTCGCCCTCAATGGCTGAACCGTGCACAGGACCCGGCCATTGCGCGGCAAAGACAAAAAAAATAGTCTTGCCGAGAAGCGGGGTCGCGTGCTCTATGTGCAGCATCATGAGGTTACATACATTTGTTCACGATCGCCGCTACTATAATCGCGGCCTTAGCAGTTAGGGAGGTTGACACTGTATAAATAACGTTGACCTTTCTTTCCATCTATGCATTGTAACTTTTGTTTTATTTCTGGATTTGTGATCCATTTTCTCTCCTGTTGTCGGACAGTCAAAACCTTCAGATAATTAGCTGTGGCCATGTGTGGGTGAATGCAAGTATTTTCTGCTCCTTGATTATGTGCACAACAAACCTAGAGGAGCAGTTCCATGTACAAAGTGTTTTAGATAATGGGCTTAACTAATATAATTTGGTTTCCTTCAAAATCATTGTCAACCTTAAAAATCAACCCTTATTGTGTCTTGTGTAAAATGAATACATATTTATTTTAGCTTGGTCCTCTGAAATTCACATGTTGCAGATAACAAAAAATGATCCAAAACATCCCAAAAATTTGATTACCATGAAAAACGTTAACAAATGTATTTTAAATGTTTTATACTTATGTGTATATATGTATAGCTATTTGCTTACCTGTAACATGTTTAACATGACATTAGTTCAGTTTGCTCCTGGGGGAGATTCAGAGTTTTATGGACAGACTGTTAGAACTATTAGACATGTTCTAAAAACTATTGCAAGAAAGACACTGGCCCTATAATAAGCAGCCTTCTGCCATAGGACACCTTCGAGGTCTTGAAGACACCTTACAGCCCATTGATTTACAAGGCCGTAGTAAGGTGTCTCCCAGCGCAGTGAGATGTCTCGGGCTGGGATTATGGTCCTTGTGCGGCAGCATGTGAACGAGCGCACCGCCGGGCGCCCTCATGCAGCACAAGCGATTTGTGAACTTGGCTGCAGGAGATTGTAGATGCGTGGCGAACGCGTCAAAGATCTAGTTCGCCCTCATTGGCTTAACCAGCTCACATGCACTGACGTCACACAGCAGCCGCCTCAAAACACAGATTTCGTTGTATGCTGAGAATGCTGCCGCTTCAATGCGCTCCTTTGCCGGCAGTTGCGCAGGCAGAGGGGTAGCCCCCATTACAAAATACAGCAGAGTGCTTGCCGCAGCGATGCCGGCACCATAATCCTAGCCTTATGGCAGAAGACTGCTTAGTCAATATAGCCATGCCTCCTTTAATCTACAATGCATTACTATGAAATGGCAGGTCTAGCAATAAGGATTGGAAACAAAATACCTAGAGAAGTTGTCTTCATGTTTTTTCTGCCGGCATGCATAGTATACACATTGTAGAAAAACATGGCGTCGATATTTTCTCCTTGGTGTTTATACTCTGTGGGGCAGATGAATTCATCGCCGGCACATGTTGGCGCACACTACCTGGCATTGATTTAAATGGGAGTTAACGCCAGATCGGTTGTGCTAACCCGTACCAGCGCGTAATCAATCTGCTTCTAAATTTGTTTCCTGTGAACCAGGGGAATGATCATAACGTTATCATAAAACTAACACTTAACTTGACACTTGCCCTCTCCCTGCAATCTAGACTGGGAACCTGTTGGCCCAATCCCAAACTCTAAATGTACATATTAGGCATTGGTCCCGCTGCGTTTGGCGGCGTGCGCGCTACTTACCATCAGATGGTATCCTCCCGAGCAAGTCCCAGTCCCTCCTCCCTGCACAGCTCACTACACGCTGTGACGCGTCAGCAGCCAGGGGATGCAAGTGAATTGTAATCCCTAGCGGTGACGTGTCACGTGGTGTGGCTGTGAGCCAATGAAGAGAAGAGGAGGGGAGGCTTCGGGGAGCGGGGAAAGCAGCTGCAGCACCAGCACCAAGGGAGCACCCCTGCTCCCTCCCACAGACTCTCTCCTCAGTCTGTGTCTGCAGATGCACAGGGGGGGGGAGGGGGGAGGGAACCCCTTGCAATGAGGAGGGGAGGGCTTTGGGGAGCGGGGAAAGCAGCTGCAGCACCAAGGGAGCCCCCCCTGCTCCCTCCCACAGACTCTCTCCTCAGGGAGGCGGGGGAGGGAACCCCCTGACACAGTGTGATGGCCCCGATGTCATTGCTGCACCCACCTGACCCGTTTTGGCCTCGCCTCCAGCTCCCACTCCCTACAGACCGGTCTGAGGCAGCGGGGCCTTAGCCTTAATTTACAGCATGAGTCCGTAAATTTGCTAGGTGAGATTATCTTGCAGACGTATTCTTCTTTTACTTCCTTTAATCTTTGGTAGCAGAGGGAATATGCCGGTGGTATAAAGCAGGGGTGCTCAACTCCAGTCCTCAAGGCCCTCCAACAGGTCAGGTATTCATGATTTTGCTGCTTCAGCACAGGTGGCTCATTTCGGCTCAGTCTATGACTGAGCCTCTGAGCCACCTGTGCTGAAGCAGAGAAATTTTGAAAACCTGACCTGTTGAGTGGGGTGGCTCGTGGACTGGAGTTGCTCACTCTTAGTATAAATGCATAGAATATTTGATTCGCTTTGTCTGCCCATCTTGCTCCGCACAGAGTAACATCACTCAGGAAGGAAATAAAGTATCCCCCACGTATAAAAGAAAGTGTAAGATGCTAAAAGGTCCGTCCCCAAGATTTCTCCCCTCAAACAATTCACTACCAATGAATAGCTAGCAGGGGCCGCATCTTTAATATGGATAAGATTTGGCAAATGTCGGCCAGCAGCTGTGATTATTGGCAGGAACCTGGAGGATTTTTGGGCAACCTCTCACTAGTTAGAAGAGGTTTTGTAATGTACAGTACATGTGAAGCAATATACCGTATTGCAGTACAGTTAATCAAGATAATCTTCGTGGATTGAGGTTCTCGGTCATTCACTGCTTCATTTTGATGCTAAACCATCCCGGACTTGCCAGATGTGTGCCACAGGACATTGCAGTGCTTCCCGGCTGTGGCTTGAGTTGGCCACTCAAATCAACAGAAGTGTTCGGTTTTCCTGGAAACCTAACCGCAATTTGTTAAACAGCATGGACCTCTGCTAAAGCATATTTGGTTGTTATATCAATTATGGGGATGGCTATTTTATTTACAGCTTTCCAAGACAATTTGTTCAGTTATTGTATTGAGATTGTTCTTACTGTTTTTAGTACTACTCTGCATCCGCTGACTTTCCCCTCTCGTTGTTTTCACAGCGAGTATTTGGCTGTGTTTAAGAAGACTGTATCAGTACATGAAGTTTTTCTCCAGAGACTTTCATCTCATCCCATCTTGAGCAAAGACCACAACTTCCATGTATTCCTGGAGTACGACCAAGACGTAAGCACCCTTTCCTTCCTGTGCAGAAATGAGGGGCAGGAAGTGGAAGACAGCTGTTCTTTCCCCCACCCTGTGAAGACTAGATGAATGTAACTCCTATAATGTTAGTATCTTGCCCCCTGATCATGTTAAGACTTTATTAACACTTTAAGAAAATCATGATATATATATATTTTTTTTTTAATCTCTAGTGTTGGACTATGCTGAGCTCTGTGGAGAGCTCCATTTTAACTTCCTAAGCACTTAATATTTCAGATTTAAAAAATAAAAACTATGTTGAAAAGAGCCACGAAGAGACCTAAAAAAATAAATAAACATAACATTTATATTTTTTTACTTTTTCCAGTCTTCCGTTGTGAATGAGGACTTAATTATTACTGTGCCAACATGAATCCTTATTTGTAATCCCTTCCTAAAAGTAAACACAATAAACCTTGTTAAATTGATAGGAGTAGGAGCCTGGTGGCAAGGATACTGCCTATGAATCAGGTGATCCAGTTCCAATCCCGATTGTTGGCTTTCCTTGTCACCTTGGTCAAAATATTGTTTAAAATGTTATGTCTGAGCAATATGATCTCGCTCTTTTTCTTCATTATAGGACAGAACAAACAAACGGAGACTCTGCACTTATGTCTTTTGTGTTCTCTCCTTTTAGTTAAGTGTGAGGAGGAAGAACACGAAAGAGGTGTTTGGTGGTTTTTTGAGGAGCATGTTAAAAAGTGCTGATGAGGTTCTGTTTTCTGGAGTAAAGGTAAGCGGGGATACGGTGTGTCCATCTGCTATCTTTACAGTTCTGGAGACACCTGTAATGTACGTTAGGTTTACCTTTTTCATCTGCATGTATCTGGGACCAATGCAAGTTTGACTGTACCAGACAAGTGGTGAAAAACTTTTGCCAAGCCGTTCTTTCATTACCTTGAAAATTCCTTATTTTAGAGAGAAATGAACATATCTATTCTATGTGATTGCTGTTTTTAATTACAACAGAGAGGGAAAAAAATCTATCATTCAAATAGTCGCTTGTTCTGAATAAATCATTAATGTAGAGTGCATGCATTTCTTACTAGTTACATTTTGCCGTTCTTAGACTTGAGGACTGGATATGACAAATTTAATATCTCAAATAAATAACGTGCTGTCCAGTTCATATTTGGTGAAAAAAATAAATGGTAAAAAGTGGCAATTGCTGCCAGCTAATTATGTATTGCAGACCACACTAGCAGCACCAAGGGTTATATAGCATAGTGGGAGCAGGATTTGACATTATTAGGAGCCCCTGAGTTCCTTATATCTCACTGACTTCCACTCACCTTTTGCACCCTCCCTCCCACATAGGAAGTTGATGAGTTCTTTGAACAAGAGAAAATATTCCTGGCAAACTACTACAACAGTATCAAGGACTCAAGTGCCAAGGCCGACAAAATGACAAGATCTCACAAAAGTATGTATGTATACCAGGAAAAATATATTGTTACCGCTCGTATATCCTGGGTACAAAATAATAATTTGACAACATTATAAATTACAAACCTGTATGAAGTAGTCAATGTCTTAACTTTGACCAGGAGGCGGTTTTGAGAGACTCTGGTAAATTGTTCCAGTAGTGGGGTGTTTGGTAAAAGAGCGAACAGATTCCTTATTGAACCTTGGATACATAAGCAAGCCTGCTCAGATAATTGGGTAACTTGTCCAGAAAATATTTGTAGTCCAGATAGGATTAATATACATTGTCTGGACTCGAAGGGATAGCCAACATAGTCCAATTCATATATCACAATGGTGGGTGCTACATAACAAGACAAAACCTCATATAGAATCGGATAGATTGTCAAGTTTGCAGAGGTTAATTCGCGGTGCTGTTCCGTGCATTGTATACCCATAGTCCAGTGTGTATTCTCCTCCATTCCCCATCTCCCCTCCCTTTACACACACTCCTTTTGTATAGAGCAGTAAGAAAACCAAAGTGCAAACGTGACTAGGTGCATATAAAAAAAGCAGAAAAATAAAATAAACCTAGTGCAACAAAGCTAAATGTAAGTGCTAAAATGATTCAAGCACTGGCTCTCTGATCCTCCCGTCTACATGAGGAGAGTCAGGACGAGTCACTTTCCTGTGCCGGTGCGGAGAAAGAATAGAAGCGGCACACCTCACGTTAGTTCGGTCCACCTTTTCAATCCACCCGAGGGATCAGAGAGCCGGTGCTTGTAAGAGTTGGCGTACCTTCAGACCAGGAGTGGTCGACATGCTTTTTCTCCTTGGGGTTATGTGAGTGTACTTCCACTGCTTGCAGTCCTTTAACTATATAAAGCTATATTTGCACTATGTTCTCCTTCTCTTTCCTTCATATATCCTTCCGAAGCCTATACTTCATCACCATAAACCACAGATCTCTTTCGAGTCCACATGTGTTGGGGGAAAACGCCCGATTTATTTTCGCACCACGAGTGCAAAAGTAGTTTTTTTTTTTTTTTTTTTAAATTAATTTTATCACTTGCAGTTAGCGGCGTTGCACTGTTTTTCTGATATAAGTTTGCACTATGGATTTGTTGCTGTTCTGTCGTGTGAATGTTGGGAAACCTTTTCGAAAAGCTGCACATTTTCCAAGGTTTTTATTTAATTACATTTTTTACACTTTGGCCATTATATCTTCACTTGCTTGTCCTATTTGGGACCGTGTTAACTAACACTTGACTCCCTAAATGTATCACTTGTTCACACTTCATTTAAAGGTTTTTTTTTTTTTCTTTCTTTTTTTCACCATTGGGGATTGCTTTTTTTTTGACCTTCAGTGAAATCTCAAAAATATAAGCATTATGTTGGTCTGTTAAGTAAAATGGCAAACGAGTGCTTAGGAAATAACGTGTCCAGAGCACTATGCACTGTATCATTATAGGGGGTACATTTAGTGATGCTATCCATTTGTCTTCACCTCTCCTCCACACACATGGGCAATTTCCTACTGTCAAAGCAGTATTTTCCTTAGAAACTTAACCCTGAATAGAGAATATTTTACATTTGATTGCTAATTGGCCCATTGTAAAAGCAGTCCAACTTTTAGGCACCTTGATTGTGTTGCAGTGCATAAAGCTAAAATGCTCCATATATTCTTTGTTTTCAGATGTTGCTGATGATTACATTCCTATTTCAGCCTCGTTGACCGGCATAGCTGATGAGGAAAACCCAATGTTTAGAAAGTAAGCATTGTTGTATGTTGTGGGAAGAGAGAATTTTGAGTAGGAAGTTACAACTGGATGACTTCCTGTTAAGTAAGCACATTCCACCCTGGGGTGGCCTGCAAAGTGTTGCATAGTATGCATCTAACACACTGCATGCTTCATATATCAAACACCATTCAGGTCCTGAAGGGGTACAACCAGGCCAGGTGGTAAGCAGGTAAAGCCCTGCCTGGGGATGGCAGGTCTGGGGGGGGGCCTGTTTGTGTTTTTTTTTTTTTTTTTTACCCGTAGGATTGAAATGGGGGGGATCTGCGGAGATGGACCCTGTTCATTTCGGTTCCGGGGGTTTCCCTGCCTCTTGAAAAAATTTCCTCCCTTAGGTGGGCGCTGGTATCTCCTGCTCGGGTTTAAAGACCTCTGGTCACATGGGCCAATAGGAAGCTACGTGTGATGTCATGGCTTCCTTATTGGCCCATGTGATGGGACAGCTAAACCTGAGCTGAGATACCGGCACCCCCTAAGGAGGTAAGTATCTCAGTTAGCAGTGGGGCCCTGCCGCTAAAATGAATGTGACTCGGCTCCGAAGACCCCCTGCTTCCTACCTAGGGGGGAGATTTTTTTCCCCTTTGGGGTGCTTGTCTAATGGGGCACATAACCTAGGGGCGGGTTAGACAACCAAAAGCAATGAAGTGTGAAGTAATTGGATTCATGAACATACAAGTCAGATTGTTCGTAAAATAACCACTGGAGGGCGATGTTACTTTACATTTTCTGTGTCCAAGAACTTTCCTTCTCTGTTGCAATTGGTGTCAAAAATACTTGTTGAGGAGTGTAAGATCACAAAGGGGCACTATTTTTAAAGCTGCCACCCACACCCAAAATAAAGTACATCATTTCTGGAGCTGAACTGAGCCACTTAAAGCTTTGGAGAACTCCTGAAGGCCAAGATATTGAATGTATTCTTTTTGCTAGTGCTGGCAAGGAAAGACCTTTGTGGGGCCTCCCAATTTTGGTTACTACATTGCTTTACAGATGATGATCAAAAAAGACGTCGTAAGTGTTGGAATAAACGTAATCTCCATTGCCAGGTCAAAACACAAGAAGCAACATCATTCTGTACACACAGCATGTGTGAAATATTTTAAGGGCTCATGCAAATATGTGCTGTGTGACAGTGAAAGAAATCGGCGCTAGTACTATTAGTGATCACTAAAAATAAAGTGAACAAAATATATAATCAAGTGATACAATTTTGTGAATAATCAAAAACGTGAAAAAAAACGTGACAGTAATAAATGAATTAAGACCCCCTGCTCAAACCCTTCTGGCAGGGACTGGTTTCTCTGGTCCCCAAGTAGTAGAATTTTGTTTGCAATCCAGGGGGAGCATATAAGGGAAATAAAACAAGAACAATCTAAGTGCAGACAATAAATTAATGTGAATTAAAATACATTGTAGTGATATATGCGTTAATCTAACGTTTTTATTGTAAGTTTGCATTTTTGAACCCTTCTAAAGTTACGTTTTATATGATTGGTCTGCACTATGGATATATTTCTTTTTTCATGCACCATCATCTTGCTGTGATCGGAGATTATCATCTTTTCTGAACCAGGCGTTCTTCATGTCGTCCAAAATTGCTTCTCGTTGCCCGTAAAATACTGAGATCTTGTGAGTAGGCTGTACATAAGAGCCAAGAAATCCACAGACTTAATTCACATTAATTTATTGTCTGCACTTAGATTGTTTTTGTTTTATTTCCCTTATATGCTCCCCCTGGATTGCGAACAAAATCATGCAAATATGGCCATCATTCTGAAGTGCATTATTACTCATACTTGTAACAGACGATCATTACTGCAATCTTCCCTTAACTTGGTATTAACTCCATATAGCCTCTAGCAAAAGCCGTATTTATTTTAAATTAATTGACTGTGCTTTTCATAGTTTTAGCATTTAAAAACAAAAAAACACACTAAAAAGTACTGTAACTACGATAATGGCACAGCACTTTAATTCTCTGATGTGGGTTTGCAGGAAAGTATTTAATTTTTATTTCCTGATCACCCTGGCAGTGGGCACCATTGGGTTAATCCCTTCTCACTCTAGGTAGGACAGGAAGTAGACTTTTGCAGGTAGGCCATATAAGGCCCCTCCCTCTATCTGCACCTTAGTCTTTTTCCTGTCCTCACAGCTAGGAGTAGGATTTTTTATTTTGTAAGGGACTCACCTACTGCACCTAGTGCAGATATCCAGGGTCTCGGCCTCTCTGCCCTGAAGCTCCGATCGACGCGGAGACCCCTTAGAGTCGGGGGAGCCCCTGGAACCCATTACATCCGTGGGGTGGGGAGCAGCTGCAGCTGCGGGCGTGGAAGCTTACGTGCAAGGAAGCCCCAGTACCAAACAAAGGTAAGCAGAAGGGGTGCATAGCAGCTGCAGCTGAGAGCCGTGGAGGCCCAGACTCACCGCATTAGCGTCTGGTACGCTGCGGTAAAAGTACCCCAGGAACCCGCTACAACGCGGAGGGGGGAGCAGCCATAGCTGCGAACCGGAGAAAAGGTTCAAATTGACCGCGCTAGCGTCTGGAACGCTGCGGTACAGGGAACAGTGCACGCGACTGCACGGGAGCGCGCGCGTCACATTCCGGCCGGCAGATGCGTGCACACACGCGGGCCGTGCAGGAGCACTTGATACGTCATAGAAGCGACGAACACACTGTGTGTGAGTGAGAGCTGCAGCATGGAACGCTCAGCAGGGAGAAGCCAAGTGCTGGAAATGGATTTGAAAATGGAAACCCAAAACTTCAGTTCCCAAGACTAGGTGAGTCCTTAGTTTTAGGTCTACATGGGAAAGAGAGATGGCCTATATACATTAGGGTGTATGTTTAGTATTTATTTTGTTTTTATAATATAGTTCGGTGGTCTCCCTCCCAGAAGCAGGATCTTCAAAAGGGACGGGGGAATCCCTGGAACATAAAAGAAAGGTTGCTAAGAAAACTAAATGGGTTCAGCTTGTGAGAAACCAGCCCTAATAGGGAAGAAATTATGTGAAGATTGTCTTAAGGCAGCTGCAGGTGATACCAATGAACAAATGAGCACTTTCCTTGTATTGATGAAGGAGGCTGTTAAACAGAGTGTTGATGCAGCAGTCCAGCAAGCTGTTAACCCTGCGCAGGAAAGATCTAGATCCCAAATCAGTCTGGATAAGGGGAAAGGTTTTTCATCAGATGAGTCTGACATTGATTGTTTTCAAATATCAGAGGGTGAAATGGATTCATCAGATCAAGATATTCAGGAAGAGGAATCTGAATTTGATGTAGAAATGGTGGATCCACTCATCAAAGCCATGAGACAGGCATTGGAACTAGAAGACACCGAGGAGTTAACCCACAAGAAGGATAAACTTTTTGGGGCGAGACAAAGAAAAGGTAGTCTTTCCTATCAAAGTAATTAATGACCTCATTCAGGTGGAGCTGGCTCGACCAGACGCCAGAGTATTTACGCCTAAAAGGTTTGGGAAGATGTAGCCATTCCCACAAGAGGAGGTAAAATTTTAGGTCAGCCCAAAGGTGGATACTGCTATTTCCAGAATAGTAAAAAGACCACAATCCCAATAGGGAAGCTGCGTCATTTGAAGGACGCTATGGATAGGAAAATGGATTATGTATTGAAAAAAGCATATGTTACCGTAGGAACATCCTACAAACCTGCCATAGCAACTACGTCAGCAGCAAGGGCTATGCGTGTATGGTTTGCCAACATTGAAGAGGCAATAGACAAAGGCTTTAAAGAAGTGCTATTCTTAAACCACTGTCAGAAGTAAAATGGCAACAGATTACATAGCGGAAGCCTCATTGGATGCAGTAAAATTAGCAGCCAAATCTATGGCGCTGGCGGTATCAGCAAGAAGGGCTTTATGGCTCACAGTGGATGGCTGACACAGCATCAAAGAACAGCTTGTGGGGATTACCATTTGAAGGTGAGTTCCTTTTCGGTAACAAACTGGATGCGATAATAACAAAAGCATCAGGAGGTAAGAGCACTTTTTTACCTCAGGAAAACAGAGCCAGAAGATTCGGTTTCCAACAGGCTAATAGAAACCAGTATAAAGAAGCAAAGGCATATAGACCTGGTAGGTCATTCCCAAGACAAACAACATGGAGGGGCCGCCAGAACCGGATTTTTCGTGGCGCCAGAGGAAGAGCATCATTCACAAAGAATAAATCCACATGAAGGTCAGAGGGCCCAGCAGTTGTCAGTAGGAGGGCGACTGAAGCAGTTTTCTGCAACATGGGCCCAAACAATACAGGACAATTGGGTATTACAGACCATTCGTCAAGGGTACAGTATAGAATTCAGGGAGATGCCAAGAAGAAATATGGGCGTAATAACATATATACAGTCCAAGGAAAAAAAGAAGGCAGATGAATTCGGCTTTAAAGAAATTATTAGAAGCAGAAGTAATAAAGAAGGTACCTCAGGAAGACAGAGGAAGCGGAATTTATTCCAGGATTTTTCTAGTAAAAAAACCTACAGGGGATTACAGAGCAATCCTAGACCTAAGAAAGGTAAATTTATTCTTGAGAATAAGAAAATTCAGGATGGTGTCATTGAACCTGATTATTCAAGAGGTACAACCAGGAGACTGGATGGTGGCGATTGACTTAAAAGACGCTTATCTACATGTGCCCATAGCAAAGGGACATCAAAGATTCCTAAGGTTTGCAGTAAATCAAGATCATTATCAGTAAACAGCACTGCCATTTGGTCTGGCTACTTCCCCAAGGACGTTTTCAAAGGTTCTAACCCCTCTAGTGGCAGAATGAGTGAAAGAGGGGTAGAAATATACCCATACCTGGACGACATCCTGGTAAAATCAAGGAGTCTGGAGAAACTCCAACAAGACCAGAAGATGGTAATAACCTTCCTGAAACACCACGGTTGGTTAATAAACAGAGACAAGAGCCATCTCATGCCCACTCAGCTGTTAAGATTTCTGGGGGTAGAATTCGATACAGCAATAAAAGAAGTGACTACCAGAGGCAAAGAGGCAAGACATAGCCATGCAACAAAGAAGCTCAGGAAAGCTACTAGGACTTCAGCAGAAGAATGTATGAAGCTCCTAGGGAAATTCGCTTCAACATTAAGCGTCACACAATGGGCAGCAATACATATGAGACCACTGCAAAACAATTTTCTGCAACAATGGAACGGGAATCACAAGGACACAAGACAAACAATCTTGTTACACCCACACACAAAACAGGAATTAAAGTGGTGGGAAGATACCCGAAACCTGGAAAAAGGACAAACACTACAACCTGTGCACTGGGTAAGAATTACAACAGATGCGAGCAACAGAGGTTGGGGTGCCCAGATGGGAGAAACATTGGTGCAAGGAACCTGGACAAACCAGGAAAAGCATCTTCCATCAAATCTGCTGGAACTAAAAGCAGTACAAAGGGCCTTAGAAGCTTTCCAAGACCATATAAGAGGTGGCTGTATAAAAATAGAATCAGACAACAGGTCAGTTGTCAAGTATATAGCCAAACAAGGGGGAACCAGGAGCAGAAAGCTGATGAACCTCACAGCAGAAATCCTCTTTTGGGCAGAGTGCCACTTGTCGGAAATTACAGCCATACATATCCCAGGACTAGAAAAATGTCACAGCAGACTTTCTAAGTCGGAACATCATACACCCAGGAGAATGGGCATTAGATCCACAGGTGTTTCAAGAACTGGTAGAGCGATGGGGTCAGCCAGACATACATCTCATGGCGACACAACAAAACCGCAAGGTAAGGAACTACTGTGCCAGACAGTTTCATCCAAGCGCACAATTTATTTAATAGATATCTATACATATATATTTAGGCACTGTACCGTGTATAGGTTTCACTGGATGTGCTCTCAGTTTCAAATGGCACTTCAAGTTGGCATACCTGTTCCCTCCAATTCCCCTAATTCCGGAAACAATCAGGAAAATCAGGGAAGACCAAGCAGAGATGATATTCATAGCACCCTACGGGCCAAGAAGGCTTTGGTTCACACACTTGGTAAATATGGCAGTAGATACACCATGGCACATACCAGATGGCAAAGGGTTGATGCGACAGGGGCCAATATGTCATCCGAATGCCAAACAATGGGCTTTGACGGCATGGCGATTGAGCAGGAAACATTGAGACTGAAAGGTTGTTCAGACAAAACAATCCAAACCCTTTTACAAGCAAGGGAAAGTTCCACATCGAAAGTATACAATAGAATCTGGCTTTGCTTTCGCGATTGGTGTGAAAAAGAAAAACAGAATTTCCTTTCACCTAGAATTGTATCAATTGTGGAGTTCCTTCAAAAAGGATTTGAGAAAGGTCTCAGTCTTAGCTCATTGAAAGTACAGGTGTCTGCACTATCAGCCTTGTTGGAAAGAAATCTGGCAATGGAAAGATTGATCATCAGGTCCTTTCAGGCAGTTAAAAGGTTAAGACCTCAAATCAAGAACAGGGTACCTACATGGGACTTGTCCCTAGTATTGGATGTACTAACAGCAGCTCCGTTTGAACCTATACAGGAGATAGGCTTAAAATGGTTATCATGGAAAATGGCGTTTTTGATAGCAATCACCTCAGCAAGGAGAGTGGGAGAACTACAGGCTCTATCAGCCAAGGAACCATTCCTAGTCATACATCAAGACAAGGCAGTTCTCAGACCAGTACATCAATTACTGCCAAAAGTTGTATCACAGTTCCATATGAATCAAGAAATTGTGATTCCGTCATTCTGTCCAGAACCAAAGAATAAGAAGAAAGACTACACAAATTAGACGTGGTAAGATGTCTAAAAGTGTACCTGGAAAGGATGCGAGATATCAGAAAATCAGACAAACTATTCATCATCCCAGAGGAACCAAAGAAAGATCAAGCAGCATCAAAGACAACAATTTCCCAGTGGATAGTGTCTTGTATTAAAAAGGCTTATGAAAGCAAAGGACAAGATAAACCTTTGAACATTAAAGCTCATTCTACAAGGGCCATGTCTACTTCATGGGCATTTAAAGCCCAGGTTACACCAGGACAGATATGCAAAGCGGCAGTCTGGTCCTCATTCAATACATTCTTGAAATACTACAGACTAGACGTACAATCATCAGCTGACGCAAGCTTTGGTCGTAGAGTGTTAGAATCTGTAGTGAAATAAGTATAAGGTGTATTAATAAAAGTCAAACTGATAAGGCATTAAACTGGTGTTGTCTATTCTGATGTATCCCTCCCTAAAATTTTTCACTGCTTGGGTATGTCCAATGGTGCCCACTGCCAGGGTGATCAGGAAAGAAAAAAAATTAAAAATACTTACCGTAATTTTCTTTTCCTGGAACCATGGCAGTGGGCACATAGGCATTGGACATACATAGTTACCCTCCCTATCAGTTATTTATTTCAGCTATGGAAGAATCGTAAGACTAAGGTGCAGGTAGAGGGAGGGGCCTTATATGGCCTACCTGCAAAAGTCTACTTCCTGTCCTACCTAGAGTGAGAAGGGATTAACCCAATGGTGCCCACTGCCATGGTTCCAGGAAAAGAAAATTACGGTGTTTTAAATTTTCTTCTTTCTTTCCAACAGTTTCACAAAATGAGACACCATGAAAACATGTTGAGTGGTGGTTTGAGAGAATAGTGGGAGCACATATGGTAGAAGTTTGATATGAAAATATTGTTGGCAGTAGCATTTCAATGCATTTGGAACGGAAGCTGCTTCCGTGAGGTTGCTCACTATAACGGTTCATAGCCTCCCAGTCAGCTTGTAGCAAATAAACGTATGCTAATGTATATACCCATGAAGGTCTCTTGTCTGCACAGCTGCCGTAAAGATAATTCAACAAAACCTACTGCGGTTGTGTATGCGTTAATGCACACACAGGATCTGGTTAGAACATTTAACCCACTTATTTTATTATCTGTTCATTGAAATATAAAAGATGGCATTAAAGGGGAACATTTTACAGAGGCACACCATGTAATTGAGTATAATTAAATAGTTTATTGAAAAAATGCATTCAAATGAGAACACGGGTTGATAACCCACATGAAATTACAAAGTCCACTGCATGGCAAATAGACTTGTGCAGAAACCTTTTCTGTTCCAGCACCACAGCTCCTGTAAATGTTTAACTAGTAGGATTTCAGTATTGACATTGCAGATCTATTGTGTGTGTTAAGTCTACTTTGTTTTAGATCCTGGTGTGTACAAAAAAAAACCCCAAGGTTTTTTTTTTGAGGCTGTGTAATTTAGTAGATGCTCAGAAATATTGTAAAGAGGCATTATACACTTCAGTGGTGGGAAATGCAAGACAAAATGTAATATCCATAAATGAGATGCTGCTTGTGTCACAACTTAATTTCTCTAGATCTCTGCTAAACCTGAAGCCTGCCTGTGTTCTTACTTAACCTGTTGCGTACCAGAGGGGCATACAAAGCACTACTTTGCAGGCATGCTCTGACTTTTTTTTTTTAAGGGGTTAAAGTTGCAATAAATTCTCATTACTTTAGTACACACTTTAAAAAATACTTTTAGCAAATAGCCGTCTGGAGAAACCTGCTTATAATTTTTATATATATATTTTTTTAGTGGAACAAAACGCCTGCCATCCATTGAAAATAGTGTTATTTTTTTTTAATGTTTTTTTATTTAATGCTTGTACGTCTGAGAGGGGAAGAAAAAAACACAATGAGGGGGGGTTAATATAACACTAAGGTGTTTCACCTATAAAAGAACATGCTAACCAAGAAACATAATTAGCGTTTCAATAGGATGAAATACCTCAAACATGTTCTTGATGGGACTGACCCTTTGAATAGTCCATTTTTATATACACATGGGGTTCCCCGCACGCATGATATAACACAAGGCCATACAGTATAAAGAATAGATTTTTTTTTTACTATAGGTGAAATGCAAAACATAAAAAAAAAATGCAACTAAATGTAGCATCAACACCCACAGTGTGTGTGATCAAGACATGTATTCAAGTATTATATAAATAGACATGCATGCATACATGCCAAAATGTTTCTCCCACAGTGTACACAGATTGAACTGATGGAATATAAAGGATCAGTATCTCTGTAGTACAAACCTTCCTGAAGTATAATTGAACTCTATATAGGTTCTGTGTATGGGGGTTTAGCGAGAAGTCTGTATGTGGGGGGGGGGGGGGGGGAGGGGAGGGGGTTATACACCTTCTGGTTGTTCCCACGTGAGTTAAAAACATTCTACTTCCTTTTGTTGATTTTATTCCTCCTTGGATCATGAACGATGCAGTTTTAGCAAGGGCCACTTGAACTGCGTCTTGGTGACTTGTAATCCGTGTTACGACTGAGGATCTGCAGGCTATGATTAGATCTAAGCGCAGGGCGTCTGACAGTGCATGTGGGATCTCCTTCCAGAGCTACAGAAATCCGTAGGAGTCATGCCTGCTAGGATTGGAGCTCCGGGAAACAGCATCAGCTTCCTGGATCGACGTGTCTCCGGATGTCATAGCATCCGAATCGGAGAGAAATTGACTCTGCTTGGTGCAGATGGATCAGGCAGGCACGGTGAAGGAATGCAAAGTGTAACAACAATACATTCAAAATACACATTACTAGCAAGGATAAATGTTGATGCAACAGAGAAAATGTAAATATAGAATATATACAAATGTTACTATTTAACGGACACCACAACAAATCTATTCATGGTAGATAAATGTACTATCCAACTGATCAAAATGAGATCAGTGCAATTGGATACGCCCCTTTCTTCACAATAAGCAATAGGACACGGTAGTCAATAGAATGTAATTAGACATTTATATGGACTTTCTCTCGGATATTTCAAATAATCAAAGTAATGGTATTACTAATTCCTAGAAACACGATGGGGACAGAAGACCATATGGAGTGGTAAACAACCTAATTTCGCATCCCTCGCAGGACAGAACATACATTGTAAAAAGTGTCAGGTGGCTGTACATAAACTACATAAGGTACCAATCTACAAAAAAAAAAGGAGCCTCGATCTAGATCTTTGTTCATGCCACTGGGAGTCATTGTGTTCAGTCTCCTAATCCATTCTGCCTCACATTGGAGCAATAGTCTCAGCCTACTGCCTCTTCTCCGTGGTGTCTCAATCACATCGATTTTAACCTAGAATCTGATCTTAATGGCCTTGTGACCCTTGAAGATGATATGGTGGGCCACGGGCTACTGAGTCCCCTCTGAGCATGGCCGCCTTATGGGACCTGGTCATAACCATCGAGATGGTATTTGAAATATCTATGAGGAAACCCATATTAATGTCTAATTACATTCTATTGACTACCGTGTCCTATTGCATAAAGTGAAGGGGCGTATCCAATTGCACTGATCGCATTTTGATCAGTTGGATAGTACATTTATCTCCCATGGATGGATTTTTTTGGGGGAGTCCGTGAAATAACACCATTTGTATATATTCTATATTTACACTTTCTCTATCTTCAAAATGTACTAGCAAGATAATATGCAAGAGCACACTTTATTTATTTTGATTTTTTTTTTGTAATTCCTTCATCATGCCTGCCCTGATCCATCTGCACCAAGCGCAGTCTATTTCTCTCCGCTCGTCATGACAACCGGAGACTCACACGTCGATCCAGGGCACCCATGCCGTGTCCCAGAGATGCTAGCCACCATGCCTCCTACAGGGCTCTGCAGCTGAGGGCTGAAGATCCCGTGTGTGTTGATGACATCAGACACCCTGTGCCTATCGCCAATTACAAGACGCAGTTCAAGTGAACCTTGCTAACACTTCATCGTTCATGATCCTTGGAGGAATAAAATCAATAACGGAGAAGTACTGTACCGTGTTTCTTTTCCCGCTAGGTGGGAACGGGCCAGAAGAAGAGGGTCTTTACCCCGAAATGTTGCCCGCCTATCTACTGACTTTTAGCCTAGTGTGACGTATTCTCTAACTCTTATTGATTCTATTTTTGGTGTTTTTCCCCACATACTTTGGATCACAGAGACTGCTATCGCTGTACCCACTCGGAACCTATCGGGTTCAATTATACGTCAGGAATGTCTGTACTACAGATATACTGATCCTTTATATTCCATCAGTACTAATTGTGTACACTGTGTGAGAAACACCTTTTGGAATACTTGTATACATGCCTTGATCACACTCATGGTGGGTGTGTGATATATTTAGTTGTATGGGGTTTTTTTTTTGTGTTGCATTTCACCAATAATAAAAAATCGTTTTTTTCATATTTCCTTGTCGTATTGTCATATCATGAGAACGGGGAACCCCATGTGTGTGTATATATTAAGATTACAAGGGGTCCCTATATTTGTTCCCAGCTCACCCTTTTTATACTTTTATATCATTCTATGGTGGTGCTGCCTATCACTTTTGTGTCTAGAAAGTCTGTTTTTATAGCCACGTCTACTGTAACATATTAAATATATTTTATGTATGCCAACACCTGCGTACTGTCCAGAACGTTTTCTGATTTAATCACTTATGAATACTCTGGAAACCAGACACTTAAAAAAAAAAAAAAAAGGATTAAAACATAATTGGCCTGTAATATTATTCACTCTGAGCTAGGCTTAAAGAGGCAATCCAAGGGGGTGGATTTTTATTTTTGCAAGTTTTAATTTTTGTAATCTAGAGTTGAAGCCGGGGGTCTCCGGTGCTGAGCCCCATTAATTTCAGCTCCAAGGACCCCCTTCCAGAGATGCTTACCTGCGAATTGGGTGCCGGTAGCCGTTCTCCTCGGCATGCAGGGTTCACAATATGTCCGCTCTTAAGATATTTCCATGCCTGCTGGCCAATAGACGTCATCGGTGCGGCTTCCTATTGGCCCATGTGACGCGGGAGCTTCAAACTGAAAGCCCTGCTAGCTGAGACAGAGCAGCTACCGGCACCTACTTCGGAGTTAAGTATCTCGGGAAGTAGGGGGGCCCCGGAGCTGAAATCAATGGGGTGCAGCTCAGGAGACCCCCTGCTTGATATCTATATCCTGTTTAACCTGGCCATTGAATCCTGAGTTGGTAAGGCTATGGCTCGGTTCTTCAGCCTCTCCAGCATTTATTGGTTATAAAATTCCGTTAAACACACAAGTTAGAATTTTATCTACTGTACTGTAGAGTACATGCTGTGCAGGTGCATTGTAACTGTTTGTTTAGGTTGGGACAGAAAGCTTTGAAGCCCGGCTATCTTTCTTTGTCTATGGTTTGCTATGATAATGGGGCTCGTTCAAACGCTTCCGCATGTTCACTTTTCTTATTACTTCGAGAATTTTTCGAATATTGATTTTAAAATGTATATTTTGTGTTTATGGAAGACAATATATTCTGAATGCAAACTAGGAATACATATCAGAAAAAATATTCCTACTACAGGCATACCCCACTTTAAGGACACTCACGAGTAAGGACATATCGCCCAATAGGCAAACGGCAGCTTTTGCATGCGCCTGTCAGCACGTCCTGAACAGCAATACCAGCTCCCTACCTGTACTGAAGCTGTGCACAAAGGGGGAGACTATAGAACTTGTTACAAATGTGTTATTTACATCAGTTATGTACGTATATGATGATTGCAGTACAGTACATGCATCGATTAGTGGGAAAAAGGTAGTGCTTCACTTTAAGTACATTTTCGCTTTACATACATGCTCCGGTCCCATTGCGTACGTTAATGCGGGGTATGCCTGTATTAACTTGTTTTTTTTTGCTCCAAATATCACTTATTTTTCTCCATGCCTTTAAATATTGTTTGTAAATTCTGAACCACAGCCCTTTTAATTTAAAACATTTCTTGTATTTTTTTTTTTATTTTTTTTTTACAGATACTTACTGAAAGTAGCGGAGTTATTTGAAAAACTCAGGGTGAGCTATTTTTACATCTTCCCTTGGGTGGGCGGTAGTGTTTTTTTATATTCCATTCTGTAACTCTGGTGCTGTATATTCCTAATGTAAATGCTGACTACCAGCAAGAAAACAGTTGTCATTTTCATTCTGTCTGTATTTTTTTTTTTTTTAAACTTATTTCGCTTAGTTTTAGAGGAACATAGTAAAGTTTACAAAAATAGGTTTTGTGACTGGATGAGTGACTCAGGAATATTAATTTTCGTTGCTTGAAAAAGACTATTTGAAGTAGAAGTAGTGTTTGGCACATAGCAGAAAGAGGTGAACATTGTTAATTCAAGAGTGACGTATTACAATGGCAAAGAAATCGTTTCTGGTGTTTATTTTTTTAGTGCGCTGAATAGGTGACACTGTGCTCATTTACATGTCATTTCCCAGAATCCCTGGCTGCAGTGGGAGTACTGTATGCTAGGAGATAATGGTGGAAAAGCAGGGTTGCAGACCTGTCTGAGACATGTGAATGTGCTCACAACTGGTATTTGTATTTGCTTTTCTAGAGAAAAACAATCTGGTTCTCTTGCAAAGTACTGCATTGCAGAGCTCTTCACCCTGCATAGATCGATTCATAGAATCAGCTGCTACACAGACACTTCAATAACTTTAATCAAAGATGACAACCTAAATACAAGCATGGTTACTGTGATGTAACCCCTTTTGCTTCTAGAGTGGCTGTGTTGCAGGTCTATCTGGCAAGAGGTTTATTACTGGGGAGGACCTCTTTTTAGCAAAATACCCCTTCTGTTCGTTTTGGTAAATCTTGGATGTATAGGCAGATGTAGCAGCCTTCATTGTTTTCTTTCCTAGTCTGCTGTGATATGTTGTGATATACTGTGCCAACATTACCATTAATTTCTGTGGGAACTTGGTGATAGTTAGTTATAGTGGTTATTTGATGTAATATGACAGCAATATAATATAGTACATTAGTTTAGACCTGTTCAGTAAGATTCTGCCTGTAGTTGGTAGACATGGGGTGTAATCTCTATTGGCTGAGTAAATAATGTTCCGATTAATTAACTTCTTTCACTAGTGAAGTAATGAAAATGGGATTCTTTAGGTCTTCTCCTAAAATATTGAAAGCCTGGAGAGGTATGCATTAGGCTAAGGCCCCGCTCCCAGAGTCAGCGCACCCGCGCTGCTGACAGGCAGTGCGCTGAGATACACAGACCGCGATCTGCGGTCTGTAGGGAGCGGGAGGTGGGCGGGTGGTGGGAGGTTTGACCGGGAGGTGGGCGGGAGGTGGGAGGTTTGACAGGGAGGGGGGGCGTGGCTTGAGCGGAGGGACCCGCTACTCCCCCCCCCCCCCCTCCCTCCACGGGCTGCAGGAGGGACCCGCTACTCTTCCCCCCCCCCCCCCCCCCCTCCCTCCACGGACTCGGGCTCTCTACATACACACACACATACACACAGGCAGGCACTCACGCACTCATACACACACGCGCGCACACACATGCAGGCACTCGCACACACACACACACACACACACACACACACACACACACACACACACACACACACACAGGCACGCACTCATACACACACACACACACACACACAGGCACACACGCACTCATACACACACACACACAGACACAGACACAGACACAGACGCAGACGCAGACGCAGACGCAGACGCAGGCACAGGCAGGCACGCACGCACTCAGGCACACAGACAGAGGCAGGCACGCACGCACGCACTCAGGCACACACACACAGACAGAGGCAGGCACGCACGCACGCACTCAGGCACACACATATACAGACAGGCACTCACCTGCTTTCACTCCACACTCCTCCCCGCTCCCCGAAGCCTCTCCTCCTCCCGCAGCCTCCCCTCCCCATTGGCTCACAGCCACACCACGTGACGCGTCGAAGCTAGGAAACACCATTCTCTTGTGTCTCCTAGCGGCTGACGCGCCACAGCGTGTGATCAGCTGTGCAGCCAGTGGGGACCGGGACCGGCTCGCGAGGATTCCCCGGCTGGTGGGGAACTCGCTACATTGCCACCCGCGCCAACGAGCGCAGCGGGACCGAGGCCTTATTTGCAACTAAAAGGTGTCATCAGCCTTTCGATATTGCGTCAAGTTGTCTGTAACTTATTAATTTCTATGATCTCTATATTTGGGGAGAATTATCAGATCAAATGGAGAGGGCTCCTCTTTCATTCTTGGGTTAAGGTTGCCCCCCTCAAATCTTTCTTGAATATAGCGTTTTTTTTCCCCCATGGACATTTAACATGGCTGGAGAGTGGAGCCAAGGTTCTATATACAGCTCAACCCCATTATAGCGCAATCTCCTACTACGCGGATCGCTTATAACGCGGTCTGAGCGTGGCTCCCGATTTAAAAACCTCTCCAATTTTTTTTAACGAAATGGCTGCCCCACGACGACTTACCCGGCATCTGCAGCGCGCTCTCTCCTCTGCAGCACTCTCTCCTCTGCAGCGCCCTCTCTCCTTGCTTCATCAGGCTGCGTCAATATGTGCAACATTCAATGCTTTATTGCTAACGGACACACACACCTCCCCCATACACTAATAATTTTAGCATACCATGCAGGAATCAAACTTATGACCTTCATACACTGGTAGCGATTCCATACAGTGTGATGTCATTGACTCTATTAACAAACTTAACGTCTACTGCACAGTACTGAAAGGCAGTAGAATTAGTAGGAAGGAATGAATTTTTTTTTTGCCTTCCTCTGGATCAATAAGTGTAGATATAGGATAAAGTATCTGTTGTCTAAATTTAGCATAGGTTGAACTTGATGGACGGAAGTCTTTTTTTTTTTTTTCAACCTCATCTACCATGTAACTATGATAGTCAATGACATCACACCAATCCTGTGGTGTAGCAGGTATAGAATCGCTACCAGTCTATGAAGTGTCGTGGGTTCGATTCCTGCAGTGTGTGTCCCCGTTGGCAATAAAGCATTGAATGTTAAAAAAAATAAATAAAAAAAAAATGATTGTGTAAATATGACATTGAGTCAAGGATGTACAGTATACCAGTTCATATTAACTTTATTTTATTCAATTTTCAATGCATTATTTTAGTATTTACCAATTTTATGTAATATCAAAAATACTGTAAACCACAGAATTATAATATATAGGTTCTGAAAAAAAAGCATAAATGATTAGCTTTTGTATTAAGCGTATTATTGTGGCTTTAACATTGATAACCGCAAAAAGTCCAAAATGTATTTAGCATTCAGTGGTCCAAACACCCCCAACACTGATGCATTATAAATTCTCTTGTATTTTATGCAATTTTTTTATGATGTAAAAATTGCAATGAACCCTATAGGGATGCCTGCGGAACCCAAGGGTTCCTAGCTGAAAAACACTATCGAACATGAACCCCGACCCTGAACAGCTTCATTGGCAGCATATAATTGGGAAATAGCAAGTCATCTTAGCCTTAAAGTGACAGTAATTGGCCTGCCATTAGCAGTTGGCAGACAATGTCACGCCCAGAAGATGGATTGAATAGAGTTTTAAATTTTTGCTTTGCTGTCTTTTTCTCCACATTCTATGGCTCTGTTAAACACGTTTTGCCCGAACCAAACATATGCCCTTAATCAATGTGTTGACGGGGCTGATCTGCCAAACATTGCTCTTCATGTTCACACTGCGATCGGCTGAAAACTGCAGTGATCAGCCGTTTTAGGTCTTATTGCACATATACCTTGGGATCATTTTTTTCTTTTTTTCTTCATTAGACGAAGTGTGAGAAAAGATGATAATTCCGGCTGTATGACATTCCTAAAGTATAACTGGTACATAGTACAGAAACACTGCATTTACAAATCTTGTGTTTTTTGTTTCTATTTTTTTTTTATCATCGTCCTCTCTTCAGAAAGTAGAAGCCAGGGTTGCATCAGATGAAGACTTGAAACTTTCTGAACTGTTAAGATACTACGTGCTTAATATTGAAGCAGCCAAGGTAACAGCCTTTTTTGGTGGATTCAGCTTTCCAGGAAAAGCTTGTTAGAGTATGCATATCTACTTGTTTCTCTACTCCTTAGTAATTGTAAGTACATCTAACTTCATCTATTTTTATTTTTTTTTTCCCCCTCTCTCGCCAGAATCTGTTGCTTAGACGTACAAAGTGTCTTGTTGATTATGAGAATTCAAACAAAGCTCTTGATAAAGCACGGTTGAAAAGTAAAGATGTGAAAGAAGCAGAGTTGCATCAGCAGGAGTGCTGCCAAAAATTTGAAAAGCTTTCTGAGTGTGCAAAACAAGGTGGAGTGGAGCTTAATTTTTCACAGCTTATCGCTTGCTTGCGGAAGTGTTCTAGCTATGTACTTAATTTTTTCTGAGTGTTTGCAGGTTAATAATAACTTCATACCGTGCTTTTTGCCCAAATGGGACTCAACTGTTTCACAAGTACAATAGTGTACGTTAATTAAGCCATATTGAACATAAATTAAAATCCTATCTGTTTATTGGTGCCTGAGGCACAAGGAGATAAATCACTTTATTTGCCCAAGGTCACAAGGAGCGGACACTGGGAATTGAACCAGGCTCTCCTGCTTCAAATTCAGTGTCATTGTTTTGAGTCAGGGCCTTTATTCACTGAGCCACGCATTCAGGTTACATAGTAGATGCGGTTGAAAAAAGACCTATCACTATCAAAGCTGATGTCGGAGACGGGGAAACACTTAGTTTAAGTAATTGCTTAGTTTAAGTAATTGCTGCTCAAAGGGATGCCATCAGGTACTGAATGTAAGGGTTCAGATACTTTTTTCACACATGGATATTGAATGTTAATACTTTTTTCAACATTTATTAATCCACAAATGATTCATGTTTTTTGTATTTTTTGATCAGGTTATCTTTATTAGGACGGAGATTAAGATCTAATAACATTTTTAGGTTTGAAATATGTGAAAATCCTAAGGGGTTCACAAACTTTCTCTCGCTTCAGTAGATGCATGAACTCTATGGCTCACTCGCATGACTAGGATCGGTGTAGAAAATCAACCACTTCTGCTTGTGTCGTGCGCCATAGGGCAAAGACAATCTAGAAAAAACTCTCAATGCTCTCATATTCCTTTTAGAGCACTGCTTCTAAAACAGGGTGCCCTGTGGGGAAAATCCTAATTGTGTTTGCTTGTAGAGTATCAACCCAAATGCTACAATTGATTTATTGCGAATGAAAGATGTTGCATTACATTTAAAATAACAGACCCTGAATTTTACAATGACATTCACAGTCCTCACAATAACGCTGTAATTGCAAGTGTGAAATTATATTGTAATTAAATTATTTTCAGTTTCTGCCCGGTTTTATTGGAATTTTAAATACATGTTGCAATTAATAAAATGATGGGGTACCCCAGCCCTTGGATCATCTCAATATGGGTGCCCTGTAGAAAAAAAATGTTGAGAAACACTGCTTTAGAGTATGGGGGACGAAAGATTATTCTGGGGGGGTGCGGACTTTTCCTAACGTCGCGGCGTCAAATGACGCAGTGGGGGTCATGTGATGTGCACATCGCCATAGCAACGCGCGTCAAATGATGCAGCGGGGTCACGTGATGTCACATGACCCGCACGTCATTTGACACTGGATATTGGGTAAGGGGGCCGCAAGCTAGGGGGCGGGGTGCAGCGCAGGAAGTTTGAGGGCCCCCACTGGAATGCAGCTAAACTTCTCTCTAGCTTGGAGAAGGCAACTTCAGATTTATCTGGGTTCTCTGAAAACAAGTGGATGATGTAGCTTATGTAATAAAGCTGCAATGTGCAAAACTAGATTTAGAAAAACAAACTTGATTCCCATGTTTCCTGTAGCTGCAGTTCTCCATAGATAAATGTTGAATATGTAGGATGAATGATAAATGCCTGTATTATCTTTAACATTATTTTTTTATTTTATATTTTGCTCCTTATTGTAGTTTATTTTATTTTTATTTGAACCGTTTTGTTTGTTTTTCATCTCATTATTTTTTTTTAAAGGTTTTATTTTGTGTAATTTAAATGTTGTATTTGTCCAGGTACGGACTACTTCCTCTCGTGATAATTCTTGCTGTTTATTTTATGTTCAATTATTTGCTTTAGCAATGAACCATGAGTTACCCCAATGCAATCTACAATTGGGAGAATCGTTAGAAATAAGTATTATTATATGTATGAATGAAGTAAATGTTTAATTTTATGAGATTAGAGTTTAATACATTTTGTATATGGATTGTTTCCTTTATAATGGTGGTTTTCATTTAATGGATGGCAGTAAAGAAAAATATTTGCTGCCTGCATTGATGGAAGTCTTCACACCATATATTAATGTTGTCAGATCTCATCTATTTCTGTTGTCAAACCTAATAGTACTTTGGCCTGGTAGATAGAATCTCTTTAGAACTTCTTAACAATAAATATTTTTCCATAGATCTGTGTCAGGCTTAAAAACAGATGGTGAATGCAGCATATAATAGGAACACAAAGACGTGGATGATCATGGAAGTCTTGGAAACATTATTCCCTTTGGACATATTTTTCTGTTCAGAATGCTGTGTATAAACCTCTGTATCGCTTACACTCCATATCCAGAACCTGGAATCATGTCCCTTTTTATTTTGCAGAGCTGGTTTGTTTCAAACAGAGGCGCGTGATTGCTTTTCGCAAAAACATCATTGAAATGACTGAACTAGAAATCAAGCATGCAAAGGTGACTACAACTTCTCTGATCATGTAGAGACTGCTTTATGACTCAGATGAATGCAACTTTGGATTTGCATAGCTTTGCTTGGTTACTTATGAGTCTCCAAAAATCCCCCAACACAAGAAGTATAGGTTGTACATTCCCAGTTTTGTTGCTTCTTTTGACTTTGCTGCAATGTGGAACTGCAACAGGGGCACTACCACAGAGAAAATCCTATTGATTTCAATGGGACTTTCTGTGCGAGAGTGCTCTGATCAGGACTATCACAGTTTAATTGTGTACAATTTTATATAGAGATTTGCGTGTGTACAATGTACATACTGACCAACAGAAGAGAGAATTGGGTGCACTCACTGGATTTATGTAACTGCCTCGGTTGCACAGCGATCATCCCCCGCTGGGGAGACCTATACTACATGACACACCCTCCTAAAACAAGGAGCCGGCATTCCAGATTTCTACATACACAAAGAATTTTATTTCGCACAGATCAACGTTTCGGTCAAACACACTGACCTTTGTCAAGAAGTGTGTTTGACCGAAACGTTGATCGTTGTGGATTAAAATTCTTCTTTTTTTTTTTTTTTTTTTTGTAGGAAGACATCTGGAGTGCCGGCTCTTTCTTGTTTTAGGACGATGTGTGCTATGCTGACCAACATACACTTTTGTAGTGCAGACGTTGTAAGTCAGTGCTTATGTGAATGTTATGCCCTGGACGCAACGACCAATTAATTTTGCTAGTCAAGTCTTCAATTTAGTTTTAATGGAAAATCAATATTTTTACCACATTCAAAGTAGTAAATATTTATATTCAAACAAATTAATACAAATTATTTGACTATAAAGTACCAAACAATTCTTTGTTCAAACACCTGAACTTGTAAATAATAAATTAATGCAGCTCAGAAAAAAAACACACTGGCCCAATTTACTAAGCGGTGCTACTTCATAAGATGCCTTCTGCTGCTGGAAGACCACTCCCAGCCTATTCCGCTTTGTAAATACGGGCATAATGCACATTATTGGGGTTAATGGTAAAGGTGTCGGCCTCCTGGATGCTTCCCTTTTCTCGGTCATGATGATACGTTTTCACTTGATCTGTCCACTGCCGGTGTTTTACTCCAACAAAGCTTTGCAATTTAGTTTTTTCTTAGAGGTATGTGGAATTTTTCATGAGCAGTTCTGTTATCAAAGAAGCAATCTAAGCAATATCATGTGTGTTTAAAAATAAATAAATAAATCTGTTCTGTAATATTAGATACTTGCTACTTTTTTTTTTTTTTTTTTTAGATTTTCAAATTCAACTCTTAATGCCATTTTAATGAGGTTTAATATTCTGAGCATCTTTTGATTTTCTATAGCCGGTTTTAGCACACCTCCCTAGCACTGCAAGATCTTTGTAACACTTTCCTGTTTGTGATAATTTGTTGCCAATATTCCCAGCAGTTTGAGCTGCAAACTGTAACAATAGATAATGTTACCTTAGTAATATAATACATTGTAGCTGCTGAGTTACACTGATTGAAGGATTGATTTCAAAATGAAAGGCAGCCATTTACTGAACCCTGGGAAGCAGGATTTTGCAGATCGGTCACAGGAGAACTAATCGATCAGCAGCTTAGGTAATCAGTTTTCAGTAAAGGTAATCTAATGCTGCATATATTGAAACAAATTTTTTTGGGGCTGCTTGGATTGCCTCTTTAAACTGTATAAATAACTGTTCCATATCGATAACATTATGCTGTCAACATTCTGCACTACAATATCAAGATAAAATGTAACATATATTAGAAATCACACTTCCATGAAATTTGTTTGAAAGCAACCAGGTTTCCCAGTAATTACTGGAAGAAAATTAGGATTAGTAGAGTTGACTATTATCATGTCCACCTGTTGCCCATTAATAGCTGGTAAATAGTTTTCTGCATGATCATATAAATCATCTTATCCGGGTTCTTAGTTCTAAAATAAAAATGTAAGGAGCTAAAAGGCTGTTTATTATTTCCTGCCTTTTCGATTGGCTCTTCTTTCACGTGTTGGATTAGTAATGTTCCTCTCTCTTCCTCACAGAATAACATCTCGCTTGTACAGAGCTGCATTGACGTGTTTAAGAACAGTTTTTCTATCTGATGACCTCGTGGGAAGTGGATGTGGACCAGTAAGCACCAATTGCACTTCATACGCACGTCACCTTTAACAGCACAGTGGCGTCCTGTTATATCGGCACATCCTGATCTACATTCAATGTGTTGGAAAAATATACCATAATATATGAATCGCCGCTTAAACATTTTGTAAAGTTTCTATTCATCAAATCATTTGTTTTTTTTGTGAAAATGTAAGGGTTTTTTTTTTTGTTAGGTGAATTGTTATTTGTAAGTGGGTATATCTTTAACTCTCTAATAAATACATTAAATACTGCAAAACAAGTATGCACAGGTGTTAAGATGTCTTCAAAACCTGGACAATTAATTTTTCAATATTTGATTGTAATTTTTTTCCAGATGAATAAATTTGCTTCCATCTAACAATATGAACCAGTTCACCAGTTTTTGATTTCTCATTACATCTGTTGATGTATTTGTTTATCTTAAACCTTCGTTCTGCCTTTAAATAACAAAACCTGTTTATAAATTGTAATATGTGGCTATATGGTATTAAACCACAAAACAGTCTGTTTTTTTTCAGAAGTGTTTTTGGATTTATTTCCAACATTTACAGTGCCGTGGTTTTTTTTTGTTCAGACAAATGTTTGCCCTCATATACTACTTCATTTTTTACTTATCTCCTTCCTACAGTTTTTATTTTCTTAAGGGCATCAATTACGAGGGATAGGACTGCAACATTCTAAATATTGCCCACAAATGCTTGCATTGCTCAAGTGTTGTAGGGCACATAGTGCATGGACAGTCACATTTTTTTGTCTAAAAAATTATGGTAAAAATTGTTATATTTTTTTTTTTTTTTAAAGTAGCAATCCTGCTTTCTGTTTTTTTTATTTTTTTTGTTTGTTTTTTTTTTTTTTTTTTTTTTAAATAGGATTGAAGCAGGGGGTCAGTGTTTATTTCCGCTTTAGGAAGCCCCTGCTTCCCGAGATACTTGCCTCCGTAGGGGGTGCTGGTAGAAGCTCCGGCTGGGCGGTGTGTTGCTGAAGTGGCAGCTTAAATGTCACCCGGGCCAATTGGAAGGTGTGACGTGAGCCCTTGCAGCTTCCCAATGGCTCATGTGAGTAGGACCTTTTAAACCTGCGGAGCTGCTACATACCTTCGTAGTGGATGCCTGTATCTCAGGAGCAGGGGGTCCCCGCAGCTGAAATTAACGTGGTTCAGCTTAGGAGACCCTCTGCTTCCTAACTATTAAAAAAAAAAAAAAAAAAAAACTGTTGCTTTAAGATATCACATGTTTTGCCCGGTGTTTTCACTGTATCCTATTTATTAGAATACTACTATACAAAAAACAAGCACAAGTAACTTTAATATTGAAATAGGTGAAACAAGTGTGTTTATCAAAATTGCAATGCTAGTAAACCATACGTGCAGGGCTGTTCAACACAGACTAAGCAAAAGTCTCATAAAGTGAAATAAAGACCCAAATTAGGAGCTCAAATGCAGTCAAGTGGTGTGTTCCACAGTTGAAAAAACCCGTGTATAAAGATATATATAAAGTCATTAAGTAAAGATGTCTAGAATACTCAGACGTAAACTTGAGGTGTTTCTCACATTGAAAGATGAGTATAAAACATGAAAAAACAAATAGTGCAATATGTCGTGATATAATAAAAAATCGAGGTGGGAAAAGTTCCCACTCCCACTGTCCCAGTTGTAGTCAGACAGTTAATGGGTTAAACCCACAGGTGTAAGGTTGCAGACGGTAACAGAAATCTCCTCTGAGGTGTACCAGAATGAATCTCTCCATACAGTTCAAAGAAAAAGGCAACACACACAATACACTTGTTTTCTTAAAAAAAAAAAGAGAAAAAAAAACAGTGGAGACTCTCCCATTCTCCCGCTTGTGTAAGAGACCACATAGGGTCAAATGTAAATGTAGCAGCCGACCTCCAGCAACACGCATGTCGCTACTCTGCTCTCCAGCCGATACTCGATCGATCACGCTTCCAGATTCTAACATCACGGCAATGGGCGGGGAGAATAACGCTTCAACGTTCTGTCGTGGGTCGGAAGGGTCCGTGCTTTCCACCCTACGCGTTTCACTGTCAGCAGCTTCCTCGGGTTTGTGATAACTTATACTACCCAGACTAGCTATTTATACCTTTCACTATCTCGCCACAGGCGCTGTATGCAGAACTAAATGTGAGAAACATTAACTCTATCCTGGCAAAAAGCTAAACGGCAAACAGTATCATAATAATGAGCCTAGTTGGATATATCTGAGATTAAATACTGGCATCACTAACATTACAAGAGTAGAGGGACCTCATGGTAAACGGATATGAATATATAAAATATGCACGTAGACACCATAAAATGCACATAATACGATATGCAGGATTATAATAAAGCTTGAGTACAAAAAGCTCATAGAATTAAGAGATGCTAACAAACGCAATACAATCATAAAAATTATAAGCCTAAATATAATTACAAAAAGCCTGCAGAATCAAAGAAATGGCTAAGGGACAAGGAATAGTCTTTCTAAATACAGCTGCCAATACACAAGTACAGATAAAGAAGGGAGTGATAAAAGGGAACAGATTAGTGAGGTTAATTGTAAATATGATTGCATCATAAAGCGTGATAATGGTATTAAAATCTGTTCAAATAACCTCAGATGGCAGACCATGATCTTAAAGAGAATATTATAATTAATGGAACACTTGCAGTGCAATGAATAGATGTGATGATCTATGTTGGCTCAAAGGAACTTCATCTCACATAAGTGAGAGGAACCCCATTAGAGAAGCCAATACATTCGCCACTCGTCGCAGGCGCCAGGGGAGTGAGCCGTGACATATGCCCAGTGGCTGTGGGGGCCATCTGGTGCGTAGTGAAATAGAGCCAACCCTGCGTTCCTGAAGTTGGTCCCGCTTCCTCATTCGCCTGTGTGATAGGCCTCTCCCCAGGTAAGGTGTATTGTGGGAGTGGGAGGGAAGGGTGGTGTTGGAGGTCGTGTATTTGGGGATGGGTAGGCTTAGTGTGTGTATTGGGGGAGAGGAGGAGGCAGCCGGGAGTGTAAGAGAGACAGGGCGCATCAACTCGCATACGTGAGGCTCTTGTGACTGACCCGAGAATGTGGCAAATATGGAATGAAGACAAACCACAAGTGTGGCTAGCTTTGAATTCCTATTGGACACCGCTGTGTTAGTCTGTATCTGGAGCTTCATTCATTTAAAAAAAAGTTATGTCTAAATTAAGCCCTTTAGGGCTCAATGTCTAATTTGTAAATCCAAAGTGTTTCTCTTTGTTAGTGAGCCTTAACCCTGTCGCCCCTTGTATGTGGTTTGACATATATCCACCCCAATGTACAGTATGTGAGTCCCTTAGGATCTGAATTGTGTACTTGTTTGAAATGATGGGACACGCAATGGGGCTCAGTATTGAATCTCAGATATAGCCAAGTAGGCTCATTCATTTTTTTATTATTTTTTTTAAAAAGCATGTTCTTGTATAGCGCTACTAGATTTTATGTAGCGCTTTACAGACATTTTGCAGGCACAGGTCCCTGCCCCGTGGAGCTTACAATCTATGTTTTTGGTGCCTGAGGCACAGGGACATAAAGTGATATGCCCAAGGTCACAAGGAGCCGACACCGGGAATTGAACCAGGTTCTCCTGCTTCAAACTCAGTGCCAGTCAGTGTCTTTACTCACTGAGCTGCTCCTCCCTATTATGATTGGTTTTTTTTGGTGGTTTTAGTTTTTTTGCCAGGATGGAGTTAATGTTTCTCACATTTAGTTCTGCATACAGCGCCTGTGGCGCGATAGTGAAATGCATAAATAGCTAGTCTGGGTAGTACAAGTTCATAGGAAGCTGCTAACAGTGAAACACCTAGTGGACTACAGGACCGCCTGTAACTCGGGAAGCAGGCTGTCCCCGGACCTGACATTAATGCGGATCAGAGACCACCTGCCACAGTACACTGTTATTAAGATGTAAATAAAAACACTGCGATCGCCTGTAAGAGCTGTGCAGGGAGATACAGCTCTCTCTATGCAGCTCTTACAGACTACGGCCAGATCACATGGGGGAGAAGTAGAACATTTTTGAGAGAGCATGGCTGCTGTCCCATACGGTATTGGCATTTTCCTAACTCACGGTTTGTGCGTTGCTGTAATGCTTTCTGATTCTTTCTGAATACCATGATAACACAAATAACAAACCGTTCGAGATGGCAGAAAAGTTATCAAAGCTACTAGAATAGACCCCATAGTGCGCCACGCTTGGCTTCTTATCCACCTTACGTTGATCCCTTTCAACTTGAGCCTGTTTTTTTTTTTTTTTACACCGCGTTTAAAGCAAAACCCAGGTCAATGAAGTGTTTGGCCAGCAAACCTCCTCACAGCTAATATGACCTTTTGTGTCCCCGCTGCTCAAGTGCTGGTCATGACTACATACTGTAGGAGGTACACAAACAGGTTATGGAGAGTAAAATAAGTGACAAACTATTCACCATACAGCAATCATAATACATGAGCACATTCATATTTATCAGGCACATTACCTAAATCTGCATTACTCTATACCCCCAGAGCTCAGAGCGCTTCCACTGCAGCGAGGGATTCTGGGTAATGATCTGCAAATGAAAACTCATAGTTGTCCTCCTTACCCACTTTAACATGAATCACTGTAAAACCTATTTCACAATAATGTTCTGGCTGCCTTTTAAATTGGCTATACAGTTTGCATTTTTCTTTTTTAATAAATGGAGCAGTTGCTTAGCTTTAAGGAAATGTAATTACCCAAGCTGCCGATTGCTTGGATAAGGTCCTGCTTCCCTAGGTCCACACTAATGGCTGTATTTCAGAAGAGGAAGTGCTGTGTAAACGGTTGCTACAGCAACCAGCTTAATACATTAAAATGTATTAAAAGAGGCAAAACAGAGGGGGAGGGTAGGAGTAAGTATTAAACTACACAACTGTATTAAAAAAAAACATAGAATTTAAATGTAAGCTTAATACATTAAAACGGGCAGAAGGTGTTAGAGGAAAAATATACAAAATGTAGTATTATCCAACTACACCAAATTTACAAAAAAAAAAAACATATTTGATTTTGAATGTATTGCTGCTTTAAAGATGACCAGGTTTGCAGAGTTACAAGACTCACCCCGAGGTGGTTCAAAGATATTGATCTGAAGATTTATAGTGGAAAATAGCAGATTTGGTGGGCATGTGGTTCTTGTCTCCAGGCCATTTTTGTGTTTTAATGTTCACTGCATTACCCTATTTCTCATTATAATGTATAGGGGCCATGAACAGGTTTTGGAGAGTTGCAGAATCGCAGAATAAATACTGTGCACCGCTGGCATAGGCTTCCTCCAGGATCTGGGAGAGTCAAAAGTGTAAACTTGCATACAGTGTAGTGTATATCTGTCAGAAGAAAATGAATAAGAGGGTACTCTAGTTTTTGGTGTGCGCCCCCCTCACTTAGAACCCGGCGTCAAATGACGTCGTGGGTCATGTGACGTCAAATCACACGACGTGAGTTGTCATGGCGACGTGTCATGTTACATGACCTCACGGCGTCATTTGATGCTGCGTCACATCGCCGAAGATCCGGCTGGCAGCAGGTAAGGGACGTTACAGAGGCCTCACGCCTCCCCTGGCATTTAATTATAATGCCTTTGGGAAAGGGTGCGGGACCTCTAACTGCTGCGCCCCCTAGCAAATCTTGCGCCCTCCAGTTTGCGCACTGCTGCTCTAGAACTTGGGATTGGGGATTTATTAGCCAGGGTACATAAAATGGTGAAGCCCAAATCCTCAATGCAGAAGGGTTATGGCAAACCAAATAAAGATTTATATTTAGGTCATTACAGGGGTTGTTCGTGGTATAGGTATGTGTAATGATTTAAATATAGGTGATTGGTGCATGTGTGTGTGTATATTATAGTAATCTTTTGGGGAAATTATGTATGACTACAGCCAGGCCTTGTTACTTTATCAGACCCATCCATGTCTCCCCAATTTCTGGGTTCAGAGAGGCCTGGACCGCCACATCACCCAACCTCCTGGGTGCAGCAGGGCCCTCAGTAGCCCAATCTCTAGTCTGCACACAAGCTCTGCTGAAGTGCTCAAGGTGGCCCTGAATTTAACATTGTGTTTCTATGGTAACCAGATACTTTGAAGAAAAGTTACAATCTGTGAATAATTTATTTTGATAAGACTTTTGGTGAAAACTTGTATCTATACAGTAGTTGTCAATCTTTGTCTTAACTTTTACTTTATTTATTTTTTTAAAGATAAGAATAGTATAAAATAGAGTGAAAATATAAACCTAAAATATGCAAAGTTTTGTTTCATAATCTTCGTGCTGATTCTGACAATTGTTATGTTTCTTAAAAATAAATAAATGAAAAATATACGTAAGTAAGTTATGGTGGGTAAAAAAGTTACAGCAAATAAACCCCTTTCAACTTATGAGCACATTCATGTCTCAGATAGGTTCACAGGTCCACAAACCTGCCTTTCACCAAAATCATTCAACATACAATGCTTGCACTGCAGCTACGGATTCTGGCTAAAATCATGCTTCTTTTCCATTTGAACATGGATCCCTATAAGCTTATGCCTGTCGTATCACACAGCAAAGCCTGGGATCTATGTTAAAATGGATAAGAAGCAAAAAATGACATACTATGAGTTGTCATTGGCATGTAATTACCCAGAATCCCTGGCTACAGTGGAAGCATTGTATGCTGAGAGATTATGGGGAAAGGCAGGGTTGTGGACGTGAATATGCTTATACGTGTTTTTTTTACTCTATTTACTGTACAAATGGAAGGGTTTTTGTGATTTTTTTTTTTTTTACTCACCATAACTTACTTTGTGTACCTGGTTTGTGGCCACTGCCAGCTTCACATTGCAAGGCTAGTTACCATCCTCTTACTGATAATACCCAAATGGTCAAAGCAGCTGTCCGAGTAGGCTCATCAATGTGTACACCTCCCCCTGGAAAAATGAGCGCTTGGAACTATTCCAGCACCTGCGCCCTTGGCTCGCAACCTCCAGGGCAGTAATGATGGGTGGGGATTTCAACTGCCCGATTGAGGCGGGTGGGCGTGCCCCCCCTGCAAATCAGCAAAGATGGATGTGACATCTAGGCTACTCATGGCAGTGATCAGGGAGGCATCCCTGAAGGACGTGGTGGGATCCATGGGGGGAACGGGTGCCACAAACTACTCTTGGTGCCGCCCAAATAGCTCCGTGCAGTTCTCGGATTGACTTCCTGTTAACCATCAAGCCTGTACAGCACAGCCAGCCCTCCATGGTCGCGGTACATTTTTCTGACCACAGAGCCATTCATCTCCAGAGGTGTCTGGGAGGAGGTTTCCCCCCCAGGGCCAGGATCCTGGAAGCTGAACTGTGCCCTGCTGGAAAGAGAAGAGAACGTGGAGGAGCAAGGAACAGCATACACAGCATGGAAAGAGGAAAAGGACTGTTTCCCCAGCACTGCAGAG
Source organism: Ascaphus truei (assembly GCF_040206685.1). Taxonomy (NCBI): domain Eukaryota; kingdom Metazoa; phylum Chordata; class Amphibia; order Anura; family Ascaphidae; genus Ascaphus; species Ascaphus truei. Next base: position 100,827,013 of record NC_134486.1, read on the forward strand.
TAGTGGAAATTCACAAAGATAAGGGTCCGTTGTTTCTTGCAGGCAAAAGGCAGACACCTGGCGTGTGAGAGGAAGGGGGAGTTCGGGGGCTGCAGCACTTGCTGCAATCCTTGCACAACCTCAATGCTGCGGATGGGATGTGGAGGAGGACCTGGAGGAGACCAAGGAGGGCCTGCGAAGGCACTTTGAGGAGGAATCCAGACGAATCATCTTCCGTACCAAGGTGGAGAATCTGGAGATGGGTGAGAAATGCAACACCTTCTTCTTTAAGAAACTCCACTCTGCCCACATTCCCCTAAAGGAGCTGCGAGACAAAGAGGGCAACGTGCAGCAGGGAAAAGAGGAAGTCATGGGAGTCGTGAAAGCTTTCTATGAGGACGTCTACTCCTCAAAAGCATCAGTCAGAGACCAAGCTGACAAATTCCTGTCAGGGATTACAAACACCATCGACCCAGCAGGAAAAGCAGCCATGAACACCCCCCTGACACTGGAGGAGCTCTACACTGCAACCAAATCCTTTAGGACGGGTAGGACGCCGGGCGGAGATGGTATCCCAGCTGAGTTATACACAAAGCTGTGGGACCTGATCGGCCCGGACCTGCTCAAGCTTTACAGGGAGATGGAAGCAGAGGGCAGGATGCCCCCAACGCTTAGGGAAGGAATGCTGATGTTCTTGTACAAGCAGAAGGGGGAGAGGTGCGACCAGAAGAACTGGCATCCCATCTCGCTCCTGAACGTGGACTACAAGTTCCTAGAAAAAGTACTGGCAAACAGACTAAAGAAGGTCATCCATCATCCACCCAGACTAGATGTTCAGCATCCCTGGCCGCAGGATCGCAGACAGTCTCGCCCTGATCAGAGACACAGTCCACTACATCAAAGACCGCTGCGTACATGCGGCCCTGGTCAGCTTGGATCAGGAGAAAGCCTTCGACCGTGTCTCCCACGATTTCATGGGCAGGGTGCTGCGTGGGTATGGGGGAGCTGTTCTTATGTTAACCTGATGTACCTTGATATTTGCAGTGTGGTGATTGTGAACGGATGGAAGAATAACCCCTTCCCTGTACTCTCACGGGTTAGACAAGGTGGCCCTCTTTCACATCTCCTTTTTGTCTGTTGTATAGAGCTTTTCGCCCAGTGCATCAGACAAGACGCAGGGATCAGAGCAATGGTCGCGCCAGGACCCCATATACGTGAAGTGCTCGCTCTACATGGATGACGTCACCATCTTCTGCGCAGATAGCCGGTTGGTGAAAATGCTCGTCCGGACGTGTGAGGACTTCGGGAAAGCTTCAGGAGTAAACGTCAACTGCCGGAAGTCAGAGACCAAGCTATTTGGGCTTTGGAACCTGACTGCTGACCCCTTGCCCTTCCCCATCATAGCAGGCCTCATCAAAATCTTGAGCGGCTGGTTTGGTGTGGGTAGCGAAGGCGCGGCCCTGAAGAGCTGGAATGAAAGACTGAACAAAGTGAAGCAGAAATTTTGACTATGGCGCTTCAGACCCCACACCATAGAGGGAAAAAACTGGTGCTGCAGAACGAGATTCTTCCTGTTCTGCAGTACGTGGCCCAGGCATGGCCACCTTCAAGCAGAACCTGTCAGGCAATCTCCATGGCAGTGTTCCACTTCCTCTGGGGAGCCATTATGGAGAGGGGCAAGCGCAAAGTGATGTACAAGGAGCCGTGCAAGGGGGTAAAGGAATTCCTGACATCCCTACTATGCTGCGTGCTTTCTTTGTAAGCAACTATGTGCGTATCACCCTGAAAGACTGCGACAAGGACTCTTCTGACTACTCCATGTCCTGCTTCCTACTCCTGCCTCTCTGGAGAGCACTGGGGTTTGACAAGTGGGACAGCTCCATCCCTTACAACTGGCACATGTCTAATGTGTTGTTTCAAGGACATTTTGCTATTCGCCAGGGAACGTTTGACCATGGGGAAGAAGAGGATGTTGGTACCGGACTATCGCAGGCTGATCCACAGCCTGCTCAAAGACTATTCCATCATTGACGCCCCCCCAAAAAAAGTTTTTTCTGAGCAAATAAAGTTTGAGATGATTTATGTATGACATGTATTGTACTAAATGCATGACATATGTATAGGTAATGTAGAGCGCCATTGTGCACATCACTTTTTTTTTTTTTTGGGGGGGGGAAATATTCATAACAGTTAATGTATAAAAGATGTATGGGTTATGCACTGCGCCGTTGTATACATCGCAGTTTTTTTTGAAAAATGATTTATGTATTGTTATGATCTTATTGTAAAGATTCACTGCATAATAAAAGAATTTTCAAAACAAAAAGCTGTCTGAGTAGGTTTGGTGACCGTTCACTTTTTAAACATAGACTTTGTTGTAAAAGTTGTATAAAACAGCAGCTTATAAGGATCCATGTTAAAATGGATATGAAGCAAAAAGGGATACCCTGTGAGTGCTTATTAGCATGTTATGGGGAAAAGCAGGTTTACAAACCTGTCTGAATGTGCTTATAAGTGGACTTTTTTCTTTGCTAACATTTTTTTTTTATCAGTCCTCTAGTGTTAAACTATCAAACCTGTCACTGCCTTTAATTAACTCTAGTCCTAAGTGGGAAGCCAGCAGTATGTATGTATGTATGTATGTATGTATCTTTATTTATAGAGTGCCATTAATGTACATAGCGCTTCACAGCACTATTACACGACATAATAATATAAACATAAAATAACAAATAATACAAATAACATATATGGGAATGACAGACATACAAGTAACATTAGGAAAAGGAATCCCTGCCCCGAAGAGCTTACAATCTAAGTGGTAAGAGGGAAGAACGCACAGAGACCGTAGTAAGGTGTTCTGGTAAGTGCATCCACATGGACCCAAGGTTGATGTATGAAGTGTATAGTATCAGCCATGGAGCTACCCCTATGCTTCGTTAAAGAGGTGGGTTTTAAGATGGGTCTTAAAGGTGGACAGTGGCCGATTTTTAAATCTGCCACCCCATGGCACTTAGCTGTGTCAGCTGCCTCCTTGTTGCCGCCCTCTATCTCCTTTGGAACCCCAGCGTCAAATGATGCAGCGAACGTGATGGCGCACGACATCGCATTGCCATGGTAACGCGACATTGCGACATCACGTTGGGATGTCCGCTGCGTCATTTGATGCTGGGGTTTCAAAGGAGATAGAGGGCGGCAGCATGGAGGCGGCAGGACACTTGTAAGTGCATTCCCATTAGGTCTGAAAGGCCCAAGAGTGCAGCAAATGCATATGGGGTCAGAAATTTTTGCCACCCCAAAATTTTGCCGCCCGGGCCTAATGGGAAATTATCCACTGAAGGTGGATAAAGAGGGTGCTAGGGATATTGAAGGGAAGGGTCTTCCAGAGGTGTGGGGCATTAAGGACCTAAACCAATGAATGCAGCTTATTATACTTTCTATGTTGCAGGGAGTAGAGTACTATTGTAGGAAATATGCAGGCATATTTATGAAACTGTTTTTAGAATGTGTACATTTCCTTCCATGCATTTGCCATCTGACAATAAACCAGTTCTCTTCCACATCTGTTCTGCTTATCTACTCAAACATTCCTCCATTTCTTCAGCTGCAAGGATCAATAGATACCCAAACAATAAAATGGGAGTGAGGCCGAGGTCTCATGCTTCCCTGTTGAGTCGCTGACTTCTGGCAAGCCCTGTGCCTGTCTCTTCCTTTACTTCTCTTATGTCATTTGTTTCTGTCCCGTCTATTTCTTGGCCAGTTGGCACTTCAATGGGATGGATGGCCAATGTGGCAGCTGGAAGGAGTGCCAGGATCATCAGTGCACTATTGTAAACATGACTCATTTTAAATGGCATGTCTGCCTCCCTCAGTTTTTGGATCAAGACAATGGTGGTTTTTATAAACTGGACTGGAGTTTCTTCAATAATCCAAGCAAAATCCACAAATTGCTGACCAGATATAAAAGGAAGCCAAGGTTCACACGAGTGCATATTTCACTAAACCATATTTGACTGTTTCATTAATTTTCAGAACCATAATCCAGATGTTCATAACACTACAAGGAAAGCACTTCAGCAGGTTTGTTGACAGGAATGTAATGTGCATTCCAAGTCTGCTAGCCCTGCTGTCAATGTGTCACTCACTTTATGCTCCTGTTGCGATGGGAGACAGGAATGCTTCCGTTTGAAGCAGGCAGAAAGCTATTACCATGATACTGTTCCTAACAATCTACAGATACTCCAACAAAGTAAATCATGCAAAATTTAATACCTGTCCAGAGCGATAATATATCATCTAATACCTCACAAATCGCGAATCAAAGTAAACGTCTGTCTATATGAAATGTAATTGTGGCAATGCCTTCAGCAATTATCTCAATTGATGATCTTATCTGTAAAGATCTCCGGAGATGTTGGCCTTCCAATAGCCACCTCAGTAATCCAAGATTTTAATTTCTGTTATCATTCATAATTCTGTAGTCTGTGCAGTGCTTTCAGATTTATTGAGGCAATGTGCCATGCAAATATTTAAAACAAATACCTTTGAGAATAAAAAGAAGAAACGAATAGCGTGGAGTGAATGCAGCAGATGTGAATGATACTTTCTTCATTTGAGCCAGATGGTGAAAAACAAGAAGCCAAATAAGACAGGAAACGGTGCTTATTGTAGAACATTGCAAAGATACACCACAGGAATTGGAAGTCATGTGCTCATTCATAACTTTACACTGAGTTGGTGAACAAAGAATATAGGTTATGCAATGAAGGGCTTCACGTTTTGTTAAAGCCAAGTTATCAAAGAAACTACAGCCTTTTTGGCCCCTATTCTATGTGAGAAGCAGAAATAATTAATAATATTGAGAGACTTCTATTCACTTAAAAGGATGTTCACACATGCACGCACAGTCAGTATATATATATATGTAGATGACATAGGCGCGGAGAAAAGAAGGGTGGGAAAGAAACATAGGGTAGTATGTCTGCAATAGGTCTTCAGCACTAGGTGAGAGATGCACTTACAATAGGGTTAAAAATTCGGACTTTTCTCCAGTATCGCTGGAAATAAATCTGTCATAGGAATCCAGGAACCAGGAATTTTCTGTTTTCCAAAATAGTATTTGCAACAGGATCTTCGTGGTACTTTGGAATATCAACTTAAAGATGTATTCTCATTTAGGTGAGGTAACCATAGGGAGCGTATAAATGGCTATTTATTAAAACAAAATTAAAACCTTACACATAAGGTATAGAACACATCAAATGCATTTAAATGTAGGAGGAGAGATAGTATGACTGTGTCTTTCACACTCGACTCATGCTACTATAATCACATCCGCGATAGTCCAATAGTTATATCAGAGTTCCATGGGAGCTATAAATTCACCACCATTAGCTTTCTCGCTTCTAAAAAAAAGTGAACCAGTTGTAATACTTTGCCTCAATTTGGAACAATCTCCACAAGGCTGTTGTATCTCATCCGCTTTTCACGCTGGTGGTGAGGGTGGTTGACATTCTGCCGTACCTCTCGGTACACAACTGGCTTCTCCCTTCTCTCTCCCCACTTCCATGTAGTGTCACGTGGGGCAATCAACTCTCGCACGATCCTCGCTATTCTCTGTTGTACAGACTCTATCCAAGTCCCGACAGGCTCCTCGTATCCTCTCCAATACAGCAGCTCCCATAGCACAGATAACACCTGTAGACTCTGTTCCTCCTACAATGCATACACCCTACGTATTTCAACTTCCATCTTCATCAGGGGTTAATACTTAATTGCCTCCCTACCTCCTTATCTAGGCACCTCCTCCTTCACATTGGTTGAACAATTAGAATGTCATCTAGAATGTTATGGTCCTTTATCTAATTCAATATAGACTTGATAGGGTGACATTAGTTTTTTGTAGCACTTATTGTTCTAACACACACACACACACACACGTATGGGGGGGTTATATGTATTGTTTTTTTTTTTATATGTATTGGGTAGGTGGGTTTTTTGTATGCATTTGGGAAGGTGGGGGAGGTTGTATATATTTGGGGGTTGGGGATTTTTTTTGTATGTGTAACAGGGTATGTATATTCTGCCTGTCTTTCCTCCTCTTACCCCTGTTATGTAAGTCCTGTTAGCTGCAGGCAGTAATAGGTTAAATCTATGGGCTCTTGACCCCCCTCATGCCCCTCTTATGAGTGATAGAAGTAAGGTGGTGACTCATGGCCTGTGTAAGCCTATCTGGTATAGACATAGACCATGAGCCCGCCCCTTCTTGATCCTCCTAGGAGGGTGTGACAAAGTTAGTTTGTCATGTTCCTGCTCTGGAAGAGAGAGGAAGCAGAGAGCTGTCAGACTCTCCTATGGCGGGATGAGCATGCTCACCATCAGCCTTTGGACTGTGGGAACATCAGATTTAGCCCCAGAGCCCCTGCAAGACCAGGGGCCATCACCATCCAGAGGTCTGGGACCTCTGAGAATCTGCATCGCTGTATGGAGATCTGCAGTGGCCATACAATAAAGACCCTTGTTATCACACTCCTGTCTAAGTATCAGTCCTTGGGCAGGAGGGAGAAGTATGCAAT
>NC_134486.1:100836066-100861066 GCF_040206685.1 Ascaphus truei
ACTGTTCCATGGAATTGGATGCTTATTAGTACTGGTCACCGGCAGGTGTCTATTATTGTATCCTTACTACCGTGCTACGTGGGATTATAGTATACCAGTCATACATCTTTTGGGACAGTTATTTTCTTTACACCAATATCTACTGAAGGGGTTAATTATCCCCATACGATATTCATCATTTGAACAATCCTTTAGTGCTGCCTTTTCTACTACAGAGCACCATACAACATCTTTTCATATATTAGAATGTAGTTGATTCACAACATCTGTATAATTTCTCTTCACTTTCACAATACAATCTTTGCAGAAAAGGGCACATGCTGGATTGGTAATAGTGTGTTACACCAAGGGAAATGATAAACTGCACAAATAGGTGGCTATGTAACAGAGTTTCCTGGCTGCAAAGCTGGAGAAAAACTAAAGAAAAAATACACCATATTTACCAAAGCAAAAAAAATCCATTATGTAACTAAGGGACCTTATCATTCATAAATCTGGTTAAAAAAAAATTGCACCAATTTTGCAGGTTGGAGACTTTAATACTTAACTTCCATTAAAAGAAAAACAAAATCATTTGCAATTAATATCAAATAAGTAAAAGCAATTCAGGAGTGTTCTCTGGGTTAGGATGAACGCTCCACATCTTTATTCATAACAAAACCTTCACTTCCTTGTTAACAACACCCAAGAGGGATCTCTTATGCTTTATAGGAACTTGAACTCTGTTCCGACAACAAATAATTTCATTTTTTGATGGATAATGACAGATAACAAAATAAAATGTAATGCAAGTAGAGTACATGTAAGGCTTAAATGACCAAATGATCAATCTTCAAGCTAAATGGTAATATTCTTTATGAAACATAAATGCACTGGATATTGTTGGTCGTCTACGACGCTGAGTGATAAGCTATTTAGCTACTTGTACTCCCAACGAAGTAATGGCATCAATTTCATTTTTATAGCCAACAGGCACTAGTGGTTAAAAGCAATTAGTATCATTAAGTTGTGTTTAGTGTAAACTCATTTTTATTCATTCTAGATGGATAATTATTGCTTTTACATATGACGGTCATAATTTAGTCATGCTGCTTGCGAATAATTGTTTTATAACCTGTCTTTTGACATTGTTCTTTTTAAAAATGTACAATCACAGGCTGCGCTGGATAAGAGTGAAGGGAATCACAGGATAGGATTTTTGAACAAACAGACTGTAATGTGTAGATTTGAATGATTAGGTGCCTGTTTTAATCTATAAGACCATTGAAGGGGGCCCATGGAATAAACAAAGCATGGAGACATTTTGGAAATTCAAAAAACATGTTTCTGGAAAGTACTCATGAAGAACATTTCATTGGTGTATAGCATGTAGGCTGTAGTATATAGAGAGCTTGGTACGAGGCAGGGCCGGCTGAGATGTCCGTGGGGCTCGGTGCAGGGACATGTGCGGGGCCTCTAACCTGCGACATCTGCTCCTTAGCAACCCGTCATCATGGCTCCTCATTGTCAAATGGCGTCACATTGCCATGACAAATAATGTCACATTGTCATGGCAATACGGCGCCAAAGGGTGTCCCGCTGTCATAGCAATGTGAAGCCACATGGCGTCGTGACATGAGGTGGCGTTGCATTGTCATGGTAACGTGACACCATTTAACGTCACAGCACCACGATGAGGGACTGTAACAGGGGACTTATCCCTGTTCACAAATGTGCCTCTAATCCAGCAGTGCGGTGGTTAACCACTGGTAGGCAATTAACTAACACCACCTGCCTGATTTAGATGGCTTTGAAAAGCCTGTCTTGTGAGACAGGAAGTGACTCCTTAGCTCACTTGTGAGCTGAACTTTGGAGACAGAGCAGAGGTTCTTGAGTCTCCTAGGAGAGACTGACCAAGAGAACACAGATCTCTGGAGCTGACAAATAAGACTTCTAAACCTGGATGCTGACATTTTCTGTGCACACACGGGTGTGGTTCCAGGAGAGCAGAGAAGCTTACTCTACAGCAGCTAACAGATAACACTTTTATTAACAAGACTTTTTATATCTGTTCATTTCATGCTATGTGTTTGGGGGCTGGGAGACATGCTTATCTAAGGGAGTTGTGAATTAATTGCATAGTATTCACTAGAAATACTCCCAAGTGAATAGAAGCTTTGTTCCCCCCCCTGTGTTTGGATGGTTTCCTGATATTAAGGAAAAGGCACAATAAAGCCTTGTTATAATTTCACCTTACAAAAGTCTCCAATTGTGTACCTCTGTGAGGGTCCGTCTACAGGGACCCTGCAGGAGGAGATGCCATATTACACTAAAAGGTAATCCCACTAATGAGTATGGAATCATGTTATCTAAATGGTTTGAAAAAGGGTATGACGAAAGGATCATTAGTAAAAAAGAGTTGGAATTTTTAATAATAGAACAGCCAAAAATACCACTCTTCTATTTCATCCCGAAGATACACAAAAATCCCTTGAGACCCCCGGGTAGACCCATCATCTCGGGAATTGGGTCCCTGACATCAAATTTATCTCAATTTGTGGATCATCTGTTACAGAAGTATGTGGTACAAATACCATCGCACCTCAAGGACATGTCGCATGTGCTGCAGACCATTCAGGATCTCACATGAGAAGAGGGTCTGGTCTGGGTCACATGCGACGTGGTATCCCTTTATACCATTATAGACCACGGAATGGGTCTGAAGGCCATAGAGTGGGTTTTGAGTAAAGATGCTAACATGGAACCCTCAGTTAGAAATTTCCTTATAGAGGCCATCAGGTATATACTCACCCACAATTACTTTACACATGACGGCTGCTATTACCTCCAGACGTGCGGCACCGCGATGGGTACCAGGTCTGCACCAAGTTATGCGAATATTTTTATGGGCATGTGGGAAGAAAATTACATCCAGAATCACAACCCATATGGCGCAAACCTGGTGCTTTGGAAACGCTATATCGATGATGTGCTGTGCGTCTGGAGGGGCACCAATGAGGAATTAGAGGCCTTCAAGAGACATTTGAATACAAACGATTATAATATCAAATTCACATTTAGCACTAGTCCGCAGTCTATCAATTTCCTAGATTTAACTCTGTATATAATTGATAACGAGATACAGACCAAAACATATTATAAAGAGGTGAATGCCAACTCCTATGTTCTAGCATCCAGTCACCATCATCCTCAATGGATTAAAAACATTCCAAAAGGGCAAGCTCTTAGAGTAAGAAGAAACTGTTCACAAGTAGAAGTATATAAAGAACAGATTGAGGATTTGGGCAAAAAAATTAAGGATAGGAAATACAATGGGAGGCATGTTAAAAATGCCATTGACCAGGCAAATAATACAGAAAGAGCATCCTTAATCCATCCGGTTAAAAAAGTAGACTTGAATACAAACAAGGTATTCCTTACTTTCATTACGCAATTTAATGGGATGTCTAGGGATATCTCTAGGGTGTTTAATAAACACTGGGGGATCCTACAAAGAGATCCTATTCTCCAATCAATATTACCTGATAAACCACAAACTGTGTATAAAAAAGCTCAAAACTTGAAATCACATTTGGCCCCTAGTTGCCCTAAGAAACATCAAGGATTGGGACAAAACATGTGGTTGAAAGACCTTAAAGGTTATTTCCCTTGTAAGAAATGTATTGGTTGCAGCTATGGATCTAAATGCAAAGAATTCAGGTCCAATGTTACCGGTAAAATCTTTGAAATTCGTACATTCATTAATTGTAAATCAAATTTTTGTGTTTACCTTTTAGAATGTCCTTGTAAGTTACAATATGTGGGCAGAACAGGGAGACCACTAAACAGAAGATTCGCCGAACATGTGTACAACATCAAGAATGGTTTGGAGACACACAGTGTGTCCAACCATTTTAAGACCCATCACAATATGTCTCCTGAGGGACTCACATGTATCGGCATAGATTGCCCTAAAGTTGGTGCTAGAGGGGGGGATAGATTACAGAGGGTCTCTCAACAAGAGACCTTCTGGATCTATACTTTAAAAACCCTCTCCCCCAAAGGGTTAAACATTGATTTCGATCTAGCATCATTTCTCTAAAAGGCCCTGTTTTGCTCCTAAATACAAACATTGCTCTTTATTATTACTATAATTTGGTCTAGTAATTGCACAGTTATTCCTTTTCCATTCACTCCTAATCAGTTTATTCATGTCTCATTCAATGTAATTTCTATGTAAATGTGATTTTATGTGTTCCTAATTGAACCGTTGGTCACTCCAGAAGTGAGTACTTTTAACCACACTGATGCTAGTCATCAGGACAGTAGATTCACTCTGCTACTGATAGTCCCATGTGGTTCCTTCACATAAGGGGTTAACATGAGGCTATAAAACACACACGGGATTGCTGAGGCTCCACAATCCCCTGATGAAGTGACGTTCCCCGTCACGAAACGCGTAGGGAGGAGCCTAACGAGGTACTGCCCTAGACACTCATCCAGCTGCCAGTGAGAACGGAGACGTCATCCAAGCCGCGCCGGAACCACGTGAGGTACACACGATACCGGAAAGGACATTCAGAGACTGAACACGGCTGCTGGGTGTGCTGGGTCGGGAACTTCTAATTTGATTTTAAACTCACCTTCCTTTGTGAGTATTTTATTGTTTTAGGTTGGAGGCGTCATTAAAGTTTTTATTATTGTGCAATCCTCTGTTCTTTTTTCATCCCTCACTGGAGAATAAGTTACAGGAATCCGAAGACAGACCCAGGAGACACCTTTTCCTGAGAGGGAGACCCTTCCTATATCCACTGAAGCTGAGGACACCACGAGGGGTTCGTGCCATACCCAAAGCTCCTTGACCCGGAAGGCTCCAAGCACAGTTTCTCTCCCCTGTATGCGACCTACCTACTTCTAGTAAGTAGGCAATTTATTGAGTTCAAAGAATAAGGGTGCATTTGACTGTAAAACAATACTGCGCAATGTCTTTTTCCCTGCTTCATGTCTCACATCTACAGGGTAACATCACACTGTGAAGAGGACTGTTTGCTCTGTGAACTGTGATTTTGAGTCCATTTCTCATCGGCTAACCACTCAAGTTTGCAAGAACAAGGACTTCACTCACACTATTATATATCCTTTATTGGACTTTAATTATATATACACACGCGCCAGGTTCCGATTCTATATTTGTATTTTTATGTAAGATATCAAGATTTGCCAGGGTCAGATTTTTCATCCATACGTTTTCTAAGATCAGATCGGAAATCCAAGGATGAGCAGTTGTACTAACACACAAAGTCTGTGAGTTCTCCTACAAGAATGAGAGCGAGAGAGTGCAGAGACTAGCTCTTGAGAAAATATTTTTAAGTCAGTGTAGGTCTTAAAGCTCTTTATAGTTTTGCTTAACTAAGTAAATAAAGAGCCCCTTTTTACCAACAAACATAAACTAATTACTTACAGATGCAGTGGCCATTATTCTATAATTTTCAAGGCTCCGTTTTCGTAAAGTCTTCTGTATTCCACACAGCATTCTCTCATTAATCTTCCATGAAGGCTGTCAATCCCATGTATGTTTACCGTTGTTGATTTTCTGTGATTGTGATTTGTTTGAGTGTAGTTCTGCGTGTTTCAGCCAGATGGCAAAAGTGAATCCCTTTGCACAGGGCAACCAGTGAGTTTTGTGTAGTCAATTTGCAGGTGTCTAAAAACTAGATAAATAGAGTGGCCACTATAATCATCCATTGTAAATTGACCTTGATCGCTGAAGATGTTATCAAATTTAGGCGTTTCATAATTAAAATCTCCACAGTATACACAATGCTTGTCCCGTTATTCTACATTGCTATCCCTGCTCTTGTTGAATGGACATCATGTCACATCCTTATACCAAACCACAATGTAGTTATGCATTTATCATATTTTCTGCAATTAATGCTGGAACAGATATGCGAGCGACTTTAGCAGAGATTTACGACTATATAATTGAAAAATATGAATTCATCAAATTTTCACCGAACCAACGTGGCTGGAAGCATTTGATAAAGCAAACATTAACTAATGAGGATTGCTTTTTTCACACAGCTCCTCCTCTGGGAGTTACCCATACAAGAGGATATTGGTCTGTGCTCCCAGCTTTTGCCGGTATGTTTACTCATGGCGACTGCAAAACAAGAAAGGTCGGGTTTCATTCATTTAAGATTCGTACAGTACGTACTTTGTCTCCCTGTAGTGTACAGGTACCCAAACCGGCTTCCCAATACTATTGCAATAACGGGCTGACCTTGACTGAAAACCTGGTGAGCAGCAATCTTTGCTACCTGGCCCCGTCTGATTACCAGCACCTGCCAACTATAATGCTGATTACATGAGTGATCATGGCTGTTACGCACAATGCTGTATACCCCTTGTATTGGGTCATCTCCACCCCGTTGGCAACGTATATAATGAAGATAAATATAATGCAGACTACATGAGTGACCCCAGCTTGTATGCACAATATACCTCTGACATTGGCTCATCTCCACCCGGTTGGCAAAGATTATAATGAAGGTAAATATAATGCACTATAAGTATTAACTTTAATTCCCCTGTGGGGCGCTAGATTTTATGGGGGGGGGGGGGGTGCGCTGCAGTTATACAGGTCCCGCGCTCTCTCCCCCCAGGCATTTAAATTAAATGCCGGGAGATCGCGCGAAGCCTCCATAATCCACTAGTAGTACCTTACCTTCCAGCAATGCATCATCATGGTAACCTGGCATCAAATTACCATGGCAACGTGACGTCACATAACCCTGCACGTCATTTACGCCGGGGCCGAGAGGGGGGGTGGTGCGAGGCACTGAGAGCAGCCTGATTTACAGTTAGTGTACTGTATGCCTGCCATAGCCGGTCAATGCTTGTACACATGCACTCTAGTGTGTGACTTGACGCATGCGCAATACCGGAATTTATAGCATCATTTTTTTACAGAAACGAAACTTTGAAATCGAGCGTCAAACGTTAAGGATGAAGTTCGATGGAACTCTAATATAGTTTTTTTTTAAACGTTGCCTTTTTTACTTTTATAAAGTCAGTATTACAAGCTTAGGCAGGGAATCCTCACCGGGGAGGAAAACGCTACAGCATTATTTTGGACAACACACTATGCACTGTGATTCATATACATGTCATAACCTGTAATAAAATTTCACACGGAGATGTTGATTTTATTCCACTTCATGGTAAATGGAAAACATTAAGTGATGATTTTTTTACATATGTAATCAATGTTAAGATTTAGAAAATAACTACATTTGCAAACAGTTCAAACAGTTGTTTTCTAATCCTTCACGATCATTCATGCAGTACTGTAAGACAGACCAAATCACAACATTAATATTTTAGCAATGAGGTTGCTTTTTACTGAATAATTGGGCTTTGCAGGTGTAATTCATTCGGGCATGTTTGGGGGCGGGGGGGGGGGGGGGGGTGGGGGGGCCTGCAATTCTATTTAGTACCGTCAACTTTGGGTCAAACAGTACATTTAATAACATTTTACAACAGTTCAGTTCGAATGATTTCTTTCAAGTGTAATCTTGCACAGTCAACCCAGAATTAAACAAAGATTAAACAATTTACGTAGTTGCACCTTCCCCCACACCTCCCTCAGTAAACCAAGCAAAAGGCATTCGGCTCCTTATCAATACCTCCACTCCCCCGGGCCATGGGACCTTAAACAAGAAAGTAACATTATGTTTGAGCCTTTTGTTTTTGGCCTGGATTCACACGCATGTGCATGCCTGAGAAGTCCTGCAGTCTACAGTAAATGGTCTAGACCCCCCTCCCACCCACCCACCCAGTCCGCCCTCCAAGTCCCCCCAGTCCCCCCTCCCAGTCCCCCCTCCCACCCACCCAGTCCTCCTTCCCCTCCCACCCACCCAGTCCTCCCTCCGCCTCCTCCCCCCTCCCACCCACACAGTCCACCCTCCCACCGTCCCAGTCCCCCCTCATACCCCTCCCCAGTCCCCCCCTCCCCAGTCCCCCCCTCCCCCCTCCCACCCACCCAGTCCCCCCTCCCACCCCCCCAGTCCCCCCTTCCCCTCGCACCCAGTCCCCCCCTCCCACCCACCCAGTCCCCCCCTCACCCCCTGTCCCCCCCTCCCCCTCCCCCCAGTCCCCCCTCCTCCTCCCACCCAGTCCCCCCTCCCACCCACCCAGTCCCCCTCCCCCTCCCCCACCCAGTCCCCCCTCCCCCTCCCACCCACCCAGTCCCCTCTCCAACCCAGTCCCCCCTCCCCCCAGTCCCCCCCTCCGCCTCACCCCCAGTCCCCCCCTCCCTCCCACCAAGTCCCCACCCACCCAGTCCCCCAGTTCCCACCCACCCAGTTCCCCCCCTCCCAGTCCCTGGCCCCCTCCCCCCTCCCACCCACCCAGTCCCCCCTCCCACCCAGTCCCAGTCCCCCCTCCCCCCACCCAGTCCCCTCTCCCCCCCACCCAGTCCCCCCTCCCCCCCACCCAGTCCCCCCAACCTCCCCACCCAGTTCCAGTCCCCCCCCCTCACCCACCCAGTTCCAGTCCCCCCCTCACCCACCCAGTTCCAGTCCCCCCTCACCCACCCAGTTCCAGTCCCCCCCTCCCACCCAGTCCCAGTCCCCCCCCTCCCACCCACCCACCCAGTCCCCCCTCCTCCCACCCACCCAGTCCCAGTCCCCCCCTCCAGTCACTCACATCCGTCATTGCCTGTAATTCACTGTTTGTGTCTGTGTGCGTATAGGGGAGAGCGAGTGTGTGTGTGTGTGTATCAGGGGCTGTGTGTGTGTGTGTCTATCTGTATCAGTGTCTGTGTGTGTGTATCAGAGTGTGTGTGTATCAGTGGCTGTGTGTGTGTGTATCTGTATCAGTGTCTGTGTGTGTGTATATCAGTGTGTGTGTTTGTGTGTGTGTGTATCAGTATCAGTGTGTGTGTGTGTATCAGTGTCTGTGTGTATCAGTGTGTGTGTATCAGTATCAGTGTATGTATGTGTGTATCAGTATCAGTGTGTGTGGGTGTGTCTATCAGTGTGTGTGTGTATCAGTGTCTGTGTGTGTGTGTATCAGTGTCTGTGTGTGTGTATCAGTGTTTGTGTGTGTGTGTGTGTGTGTAGCAGTGTCTCTGTGTGTGTATCAGTGTGTGTGTGTGTGTAGCACAGTACATTTAATAACATTTTACAACAGTTCAGTTCGAATGATTTCTTTCAAGTGTAATCTTGCACAGTCAACCCAGAATTAAACAAAGATTAAACAATTTACGTAGTTGCACCTTCCCCACACCTCCCTCAGTAAACCAAGCAAAAGGCATTCGGCTCCTTATCAATACCTCCACTCCCCCGGGCCATGGGACCTTAAACAAGAAAGTAACATTATGTTTGAGCCTTTTGTTTTTGGCCTGGATTCACACGCATGTGCATGCCTGAGAAGTCCTGCAGTCTACAGTAAATGGTCTAGACCCCCCTCCCACCCACCCACCCAGTCCGCCCTCCAAGTCCCCCCAGTCCCCCCCTCCCAGTCCCCCCTCCCACCCACCCAGTCCTCCCTCCCCTCCCACCCACCCAGTCCTCCCTCCGCCTCCTCCCCCCTCCCACCCACACAGTCCACCCTCCCACCGTCCCAGTCCCCCCTCATACCCCTCCCCAGTCCCCCCCTCCCCAGTCCCCCCCTCCCCCCTCCCACCCACCCAGTCCCCCCTCCCACCCCCCCAGTCCCCCCTTCCCCTCCCACCCAGTCCCCCCCTCACCCCCTGTCCCCCCCTCCCCCCCAGTCCCCCCTCCTCCTCCCACCCAGTCCCCCCTCCCACCCACCCAGTCCCCCTCCCCCTCCCCCACCCAGTCCCCCCTCCCCCTCCCACCCACCCAGTCCCCCTCCCCCTCCCCCACCCAGTCCCCCCTCCCCTCCCACCCACCCAGTCCCCCTCCCACCCACCCAGTCCCCCCTCCCCCCAGTCCCCCCCTCCGCCTCACCCCCAGTCCCCCCCTCCCTCCCACCAAGTCCCCACCCACCCAGTCCCCCAGTTCCCACCCACCCAGTTCCCACCCCCCTCCCACCCACCCAGTTCCCCCCCTCCCAGTCCCTGGCCCCCTCCCCCCTCCCACCCACCCAGTCCCCCCTCCCACCCAGTCCCAGTCCCCCCTCCCCCCACCCAGTCCCCCCTCCCACCCACCCAGTCCCCCCTCCCACCCAGTCCCAGTCCCCCCTCCCCCCACCCAGTCCCCCCTCCCCCCCACCCAGTCCCCCCTCCCCCCCACCCAGTCCCCCCAACCTCCCCACCCAGTTCCAGTCCCCCCCTCACCCACCCAGTTCCAGTCCCCCCCTCACCCACCCAGTTCCAGTCCCCCCTCACCCACCCAGTTCCAGTCCCCCCCTCCCACCCAGTCCCAGTCCCCCCCCTCCCACCCACCCACCCAGTCCCCCCTCCTCCCACCCACCCAGTCCCAGTCCCCCCCTCCAGTCACTCACATCCGTCATTGCCTGTAATTCACTGTTTGTGTCTGTGTGCGTATAGGGGAGAGCGAGTGTGTGTGTGTGTATCAGGGGCTGTGTGTGTGTGTGTCTATCTGTATCAGTGTCTGTGTGTGTGTATCAGAGTGTGTGTGTATCAGTGGCTGTGTGTGTGTGTATCTGTATCAGTGTCTGTGTGTGTGTATATCAGTGTGTGTGTTTGTGTGTGTGTGTATCAGTGTCTGTGTGTATCAGTGTGTGTGTATCAGTATCAGTGTATGTATGTGTGTATCAGTATCAGTGTGTGTGTGTGTGTCTATCAGTGTGTGTGTGTATCAGTGTGTGTGTGTATCAGTATCAGTGTATGTGTGTGTGTATCAGTGTCTGTGTGTGTGTATCAGTGTTTGTGTGTGTGTGTGTGTGTGTAGCAGTGTCTCTGTGTGTGTATCAGTGTGTGTGTGTGTGTAGCAGTGTCTCTGTGTGGCTGCGTGTGTGTCAGTGGCTGCGTGTGTGTGTATCAGTGGCTGTGTGTGTGTATCAGTGTGTGTGTCAGTGGCTGCGTGTGTCAGTGGCTGTGTGTGTGTATCAGTGGCTGTGTGTGTGTCTGAGCAGGCCCTATAGGCCAGTATAGGCGATAAAATTTTTAGTGGGTCACGAAGGAGAAGTTCAAAAATAACCGGGTCACGGAAAAAAAAAGTTTGGGAAACCCTGGTCTAGAATGACTTCACTGCCAATGGGATTTTCAAGTCCAAAAACAAAAAACAAAATGAAGGTAAGATCTATGGGTAGTCCCCGTGGGTGTCTGGGGGTCCACAGGTCGCCCCCACGTGTGTCTTGGGGCCCTTGGGTGGTTCCCACAGGTGTATGTGGTCCCTCGGGTGGTCCCTGTGGGTGTCCGGGGGCCCCACAGGGGTGTTTGGGTGTCCCCGCAGGTGTCCGGGGTCCTCAGGTGGTGCTTGTGGGCATCCGTGGGTCCTTGGGTGGTCCCCGTGGGTCCCCGCTGGCCTGCGGTAACATTCCTGTATTTAAAAAACAAAAACATGGCCTACATTTCAATAAATACACCTCCCCCCATACAGTACAGTAATGTGCAAAATAACTATTACCCAGATAAGGATAATAGATTATTTGCCCATTATTAAACACAACATCAGCCAGCCAGCATAAATAAAGTAAATAAAAACCGTTCTACTTACCCCATGTCAACATGAAGGGCATCCTCGCCCGCATACTGCAGGGCCCTATCCTCCAATGCCAGCAACAATACATAGAATAATACAATTTAATGGACCCTTACCCCTTAATCACCTTAGCGGTTAATAACCGCTATAGTCATGAAAGGGTTAACCCACCCTCCCCCATTACCCAACTGGGAGGCCTAACCACCCACCCCACACTCACTATACGCACCCTGTACACATGGAGTGGCATAGTAGTACATCATACCCATATAATATGGGCATGATAAGCTACTATACTGTAGCAATCAATGGTCACACTAATACAAAAGTATGAATGTCAAAAATAAACAAGAATAATAGAGATACACAAGCACCTAAACACAGATTTTTTTAAAGCACTAGCCAACAAAGCAATTAATTAAATAAACTACTAGCCAATCAGTGAAATAAATGAAACCAGTAGGCATTCAATAAAATAATTAAAACCACTATGCAATCAATTACATAAATCATACCACTAGCCACAAAATACCTTTAATACCTAGAAGCAGTAACCAATACAACAATTAATTCATACAACCAGTAGCCACCAAAATACATCATTAAATAAAATCACATCACAATTCAAATACATTTAATCTAAACAATAAAAAGACATTGAAAATAAAACAGGTCAATAGAAGAAATGCATTTGCCAAAAAATGCATTAGCTCCCACTGTATTCATCTGTACCCGTAAACATTATGGGGTGCCGGTATTTCCTATGTATGTCAATGTCCCGCGTCACGTGACCGGGACATTTTAATTCATAGGAGATACCGGCACCCCATAACAGGGTCTGTATCTCAGGAAGCAGGGGGTCCCTGGACCTGAAATAAATGCGGTTCTGCTCCGGAGACTCCCTGCTCATCTACACTAGTAATACAATTTAAAATTAAATATTTTTATTTCGGGTGATATTTGCGCACAGAGTGGCGTTTCTCTCTCTGCAGCATAATCAACTCACCGGGTAAGCCCTTTTCGGAGGGCAGATCATCTCAGCGCCGGCTACTTGCCATTTGTTGAAATGTTGCTATCACTGGTATTCGGGGCTATCTGCATACCATGATAGCAATGCTGTAAAAAATGGGGATTTAACCAGTCCGGCGATTTTTTTCTATTGGACTTTATGGTACGAAGCCCTTGGTTTGACTTTTTTTTTTTACTTTCTTTTTCATTTCAGTGTTTTATACATGGGGTACAGGAAGAAAGAAAAATTAATTGAAATTTTAATCGCTTGTAAAATAGAGAACTTTGAAATTAGAATTTATTTTGAAAATGAATCTGTTTGTTATGGGGTATGCAGATGCAGCTGTGATAATATATACCTAGAGGGATTCTTTAGTGAAGTGCACCAGTACTGGTAGCTCATGTCCCCTTTTCTTTGCCTTCTATGCTGTGATAAGACACACAAGCAGAAACTGCGGACACAGGATAAATATTATGAGGGTAAAACTCAGATGACAAACTGAGATTCAGTTTAGCCTCCTCTTAGGCCGCGCTTATAGTGCTGGCGACGGCGACGCGACCGATGACGTCACCGATGACGTCACCTGTTGCCGTCGCCACCAGCGAAAGTTGTAATTGAATTTATTGTCAAAAATTAGAGACATAGGTGTATTAACACCACTGCACTCTAACTAGAAGCTCATTGATGGATGCACTCCGGGACTATTAAAACTTAACATTTAATGGATATCTAATTAAAATAAAGTCTACATGCATGAATATGATTATTTATAACAAAATGTAATTAAAATGGATAGGGAGGGAGATGGGGTGGTAAAGTTGAGCTAAAGGTGTATTGTGAAGTATACATTTACCTCTAATTAAGAAAGGTAAGTAAGCAAAATAAACACCTGAAGGCACCTATCTAAGATAGGGCGTAGTACCTCGAGATTGCCACTACTAATGTGACTACAGTAACAGATGCTAATCCAGGTATGTAATGCGGTATCTAGCACAGCAAACCGATCAAACCAACCTATGATTGATTAATGTAGTGCCAACCAGTGGTAGGGTCTACGCTAAAGATAATTAATATAAGTAGTTGATGAAACCAGATGAAATAATCAGTACATACTTATAGCAAAATGACCCTAGGATAAATGGTTAATCACTCTATGATATAATCTCTACATGGAAGGCACAACACAATCATAGGTTGGTGGTATGTAGATTGAGCCTGTGCAAGACAACAGCTCTAAACACAATGTAGGAGTGGATAGAAAATGTAACTGCAAATTGATACAATAGTGACATTAGTATCAAAGTGCCTAGTGTGCTGATAAAGTAACTTTCACTGCTGATGCAAAGTAGAAAAGCTGACACTCCGCTGTAAATAATGCTATGGTATAGCATATAGCATAGGCTATATATAAATGCTGTCTATAATCTATGCTTGCTGGTAATGTACCACAAGAAGATATAGCCTATTAGTCACTGTGTGGTATGAAAAATGAATTAAGCAATGGCTAGTGTGTTAATACTAATGTTTAATAGCGATGTGCCAATTGCTATACAAAAGATGTAAGTATGCAGTGATCCTGGCTAATCATTAACTACAAGAAGTGTTAGTAAACGCAGAAATGAAATTGCAAAACTAGGTAAGATAACATGCGTAGCGTTCAATTGGTACACAAAGAATGCACACGGCGGTGCCAAATAGTTCAAGGACAGCAATATACATAAAGTAGCCAAGCGGCAATGAGATGTCAGCCAGCGCACAGTAGCAGAAAACTGCTGTAAGAAATGAGTGGCAATCTGGTGGAGGATCCAATTTACCAAAATACCAACGATACACAGCTCCCATACAGCCTCCCAGATGATGTCACTACGCCGGATGCCCTACGCGTTTCCCTCCCACACAGAGATTCTTCAGGGGCAAGTGAATGACAGCTGAGGCGGGAGCTTCGTTTTTATAGCGTCTGTGGTTGTCATGGCAACCCGTAACCAATCTGCGGTTATGTGTGTATATTACAGACTGCTGATCGCCGTGCTAACGCCTCAAATGCCAATCGCATTATAGATTTACAAATAAAAAATGATTCAAACCAACATGTCATTTAGATTTCTTTGTGGGGGTTAATGTCAAATAGAAGCGACAAGTACTCATGGAAGAGAGTAGCAAAGGAACTGAATAGGGAAATAGCCACAGATACAAATGGCACAATACCAGTGTCTATAATGTTTTGTAGTATAGAGAAAAGACAGGTAGAGAGTAAGGTAAACTCAGAGAAGTTAGCCATATCTTGAAAGTCGGATGAGGACCGATCTAAGGTTCTAAAAGAAACTCCAAGCATTACCAGCAGGCGATCAGCCAATCTATACGACGGCCTAGTGCATAGTCACTTTCAGCGACAAAACAAACCGACATGGTTGGCATCACCTTTAAAAGGGACCCTCCAGTGTAAAAACTGCAAGGCCTGCCCATACATTACACCGGGCAAATTCTTTCATAATAGTGATCACTCCAAACAATACAACATCAGACAATACATTGATTGCAAAACAATTAATGTAATCTATTTTATAACCTGTACCTGTGGCCATAGATATGTGGGTAAGCCCATAAGGGAACTCAGAGGACGAGTACTTGAGCATGTTAACTCCGTTAACAATAAACTTGACACCCCAGTAGCTCGTCATGTAAACAATTTTCATCAAGGGGATGTAAAATGCCTTTCTTTCATAGGTATTGATCATATAAAAAATAATACCCGTGGTGGTAATATTGACAATAGGTTGTTGAAACGCGAGGCAGAATGGATTTATAAATTAAAAACTCTGAATCCTTATGGCCTCAATGAGGGCTTTACTTATACGCCCTTTATCTAAACATCAATGAGTTTGTTATAACATTCAATCACTTGCGCTTTCAGTACATATTACATCAACAAGTGTGTTATAGTATTTAATCCATCGCGTTTTCAGTACATATTACAAAACCACCACTTGAGATTATTATAATTACTGTTCAAATACTTTATGGACATCAATAAATGTATCATACCCCCTTGAGTATGTTGGCTACCTTCTCTGAGTTTACCTTACTCTCTACCTGTCTTTTCTCTATACTACAAAACATTATAGACACTGGTATTGTGCCATTTGTATCTGTGGCTATTTCTGTCAGGGCGTGCTCACCACAAACGAGACGGGACCGCGGTGCTGAGGTGGGATAGGATATAACGCCACCCACAGCCACGAGGGCACGTCTTGAGAGTAGAGTAGTCTGGGAGTCCGGATCGGGGCAGGAGAGGTACGGATGGTAGAGGGTGCTGTATGCAAAGTCCGGGGTAGAGATAAGGATGTAATCGTTTACCGTTTGCCAGGATCGGGATTCCCGAGGTGCGGAGAGTCGTTTTGCCGTATGCCGAGTTCGGGATGCCAGAGGTGCGGGTAGACGTAGCGGAAGTCGGTTCGGTACACGAGGAGGACTGCAAAAACAGAACAGGACAAGACAGGACTAGGGAGGCAGAGTGATGAGAACAACTGGTTCTATGCTCAGCCAACGAGTCAGTGACACTGTTAGGTATATATAGGAGAGCGGGTCCAATGGCAGTGCAGCAAGGTGGGGGTGTGTGGAAGGGCCAGGCTACGGCAGGGATAGGTCCAGCATGAGTCCCAGGGGAGGAGCCATAAAGCCCAGTAGTCAGACTGCATTGGATTGCAGCAATAGTTTGAAGTGCTGTGCCTTTAAGGGGTTGGTACGGCTCCGTGTGGCCGCGCCTCTGTGTAGCTGTGCTTGCGGCCGCGTGCCCGAGCGTAGCCGCCGGACCAAGAGTAGAAGGGGAGTTTTGGTGTGTGCGCGCCCACGTGGAGTAGTGATCGGCGTTCCGGAGAGAGGCTGCCTGCGTGCCGCGGGAGGACCCGTCGGAGCTGCCGGTGAGTGAGGAGCACGCCGAGGGTGGCGTGACTCCCAGACCCTTACAATTTCCCTATTCAGTTCCTTTGCTACTCTCTTCCATGAGTACTTGTCACTTCTATTTGACATTAACCCCCCCAAAGAAATCTAAATGACATGTTGGTTTTAATCCTTTTTTATTTCTAAATCTATAATGCGATTGGCATTTGAGGTGTTAGCACGGCGATCAGCAGTCTGTAATATACACACATAACCGCAGATTGGTTATGGGTTGCCATGACAACCACAGACGCTATAAAAACGAAGCTCCCGTCTCAGCTGTCATTCACTCTCCCCTGAAGAATCTCCGTGTAGGAGGGAAACGCGTAGGGCGTCCGGCGTAGTGACATCATCTGGGAGGCTGTATGGGAGCTGTGTATCGTTGGTAAATTGTATCCTCCACCAGATTGCCACTCATTTCTTACAGCAGTTTTCTGCTACTGTGCGCTGGCTGACATCTCATTGCCGCTTGGCTACTTTATGTATATTGCTGTCCTTGAACTATTTGGCACCGCCGTGTGCATTCTTTGTGTACCAATTGAACGCTACGCATTTTATCTTACCTAGTTTTGCCATTTCATTTCTGCGTTTACTAACACGGCTTGTAGTTAATGATTAGCCAGGATCACTGCATACTTACATCTTTTGTATAGCAATTGGCACATCGCTATTAAGCATTAGTATTAACACACTAGCCATTGCTTAATTCATTTTTCCTACCACACAGTGACATAATAGGCTATATCTCCTTGTGGTACATTACCAGCAAGCATAGATTATAGACAGCATTTATATATAGCTTATGCTATATGCTATACCATAGCATTATTTACAGCGGAGTGTCAGCTTTTCTACTTTGCATCAGCAGTGAAAGTTACTTTATCAGCACACTAGGCACTTTGATACTAATGTCACTATTGTATCAATTTGCAGTTACATTTTCTATCTACTCCTACATTGTGTTTAGAGCTGTTGTCTTGCACAGGCTCAATCCACGTACCACCAACCTATGATTGTGTTGTGCCTTCCATGTAGAGATTATATCATAGAGTGATTAACCATTTATCCTAGGGTCATTTTGCTATAAGTATGTACTGATTATTTCATCTGGTTTCATCAACTACTTATATTAATTATCTTTAGCGTAGACCCTACCACTGGTTAGCACTACATTAATCAATCATAGGTTGGTTTGATCGGTATGCTGTGCTAGATACCGCATTACATACCTGGATTAGCATCTGTTACTGTAGTCACATTAGTAGTGGCAATCTTGAGGTACTACGCCCTATCTTAGATAGGTGCCTTCAGGTGTTTATTTTGCTTACTTACCTTTCTTAATTAGAGGTAAATTTATACTTCGCAATACACCTTTAGCTCAACTTTACCACCCCATCTCCCTCCCTATCCATTTTAATTACATTTTGGTATAAATAATCATATTCATGCATGCAGACTTTATTTTAATTAGATATCCATTAAATGTTAAGTTTTAATAGTCCCGGATTGCATCCATCAATGAGCTTCTAGTTAGAGTGCAGTGGTGTTAATACACCTCTGTCTCTAATTTTTGACAATACATTACAATCAGCTCATCTGATGCACCCAATGCAATCTAAGCATTTGTGGGCACACTCATATTCACTCCTATATTGATATTATCAGTGAGCTGTATACTCTGTTTGTGTTTTTGTAATTGGATTTGAAGCGACTGTCGCCAGCGACGTCACCAAAGGGGCAGGGCCATCTTAACAACATTAGGGGGCCCCGGGCAAAGCAGTGCACGGGGCCCTGCCTACACTGTCGCTCCCAGCCTCCCACGTGCTCACTAGCAGCAGCAGGCACCCGAAGTGATGCACTGCTAGCGGTTGTGACGCGAGCCGGGGTGCCGGGCTGGCGGAGAGCGAACGGGGGGAGAGCGAGCTGGGGTGCCGGGTGGGGGGAGAGTGAGCCGGGGAGGGGGAGAGTGAGCCGGGCAGGGGGAGAGTGAGCCGGGCAGGGGGAGAGCAAGCAGAGCCTGGGTGCCGGGCGGCGGGAGAGCATTGGTGGGCACGCATGGGCCGGGCGCGTGGGGCCCCCCTATGCTGTGGGGCCCCCAGGCAACTGCCCAGACGTTAAGACGACCCTGCAAAAGGGGCGGGCCATGGTCTCTGATTGGTTTAGAGACAGTCACATGTGGCGACTGTTTCTAAAAAATCAAATAGACTCAGCTTCCAAATTTTCAGGCGCGACGTCGCTCCATCGCCATCGCACTTACTATAAGCGCTGGCAACGGAATCAATTGATTTGATTTGGAGTGACGTCGCATCGCCGTCGTGTCGCCGTCGTAAGGCACTATAAGCGCAGCCTTAGTTACCCATAAAATATATGCTTAATTGGGTACTTCTTACAAGGTTATTGCATGCAGTCTTTTAAATCATGGATGAAACAGTTAGAGGCAAAGTTTTTTTTAACAAAAGATTTTCAGCTGTTTGTACAGTAATTCTTTAAATGGACACGTGGTATAAGAGGCACTGAGCCAGGGAAAATATGAGTAGAATCAACCCGTGTGGTCTGTGTAATGGAATGCTGTGCTATGCTCTGTTTAATACTGGCAAATGAACAAGAAACATACAAGATGATAGAAATATTGCATGGGGAGGAGGATTTTTTTGTTGGGAAACCTACAACACTAATTGATTGCTGTTCCTTCTGGCATATGAGGGAGGAGGGTGTATACTGCATTTACCCTTTCAGTGCTGGAAGGACCTGCATCATATTAAAGCAATGTTTTCCCAGTGCCTTCAACTGTGAGAGTGCCAATATTCTGGTGTTATGCAATTTTCTTTTACATTAGTGTATTACTTGGATTATTATTTATTGAAAAGTGCCAGCATATTTTGTTGCAATATAAGGGACAGTGACAGATTTCCCGTATTTGTGACTAGGCTATAGCCTAGAGTGGCAAGTTTTGGGGAAGCAATTTGTGTGTGTGTCTTACCTTTTCCGGAGCGGGAACCCTCCTGTAGCGTCATGGCGACCCGATGTCACATGATGACGCGTTTTCATGACAACGAGACATCACATGCCGCTGTGATGTCGGATTGCCATGACAATGCAGAGTCCCATGCCGCCATGACGTCACTACGCTGCCGAGGAGGGCTGCCCCCGAGCTTACAGACAGCAAATACCAATTAGACTGTAAGCTCCTCGGGGCAGAGACTCCTCTTCCTTAATGTTACTTTTATGTCTAAAGCACTTATTCCCATGCTCTGTTATTTATTTGATTACCACATGTATTACTACTGTGAAGCGCTATGTACATTAATGGCGCTATATAAATAAAGACATACAATACAATACAAGTCCGCCACTGATAAAGGGTAGAGCAAACCAAGCAGCATTAACCCTTTCAGTGCCAGAGGCAGATGCTTCAGTAGAGAATGTGTGGACAGATCAATATGGGAACCTGATGAATAGCCATTAATAGTAAAAAAATGCGGTATTTGGCCTCTTTTTTTTTTTTATCAGATCCGACATTTTTAACGGTTTCTGAAAAAAAGTACATTATTTTATGCTGACCTGCTTATTTCTTTACTCTCCCTTCGTTGTCTTAGAAAGTTGTGTGGTGGTTAGGCTTCCCAGCCACAGTATCTGAATTCACCATTTTCTTGCTGGAACATGCTGTTTTTAAGCCTAAAACCAGAGACAGAACATGAAATATATATATTAATATAAATATATATTTAGGCACTGTACCGTGTATAAGTTTCACTGGATGTGCACTGAGCTCTGTCTGTGTTTCATGTTCTGTCTCTGGTTTTAAATATATATTGCCATGCTCAGTAGCACTCCTCTGTGACACTTATATGCTTATATATATGTTGTGGTTATTTTGGGGGTTCAATATGAGCTTGTAGGTATCCTGTATGTTTTACAATTCTTGTTCAGCTGGTCTTAGCTGATTGGAGGGTGGCTCCTCCTACCTAATTGAAGCTCACCCCCTCCCACATGTAAATGGTTAAAAGCTCATTCCATAGCATCTCCCACTCTCAGGGAAACTTGCTTGCTTGCAGTATGATTGTGACAAATCTAATACAGAGTGCTTTTCCTGGTAATGTACAGGTTAATAAAAGCTTCACTCAGACTTAGAACTATGCAACTAATGTTGACAGATTTATTATAAATCATTCTTCCTGGTAATGCACAGGTTATTAAGAATTTATTTTAGTGTTAGGGACCCTTGAGATGTGGTCTGCCGTGTAGTGGCTCACGGGCTTACAACACTTTGGCCAAAATGTTAAACTAAAAGGCCATTTTATTTAATAGATATCTATACATATATTTTTAGGCACTGTACCGTGTATAAGTTTCACTGGATGTGCACAGAGCTCTGTGTTTCATGTTCTGACTCTGGTTTTAAATATATATTGCCATGCTCAGTAGCACTCTTCTGTGACACTTATATGCTTATATATATGTTGTGGTTATTTTGGGGGTTCAATATGAGCTTGTAGGTGTCCTGTATGTTTTTAAGCCTCCCAACTCCAGTTTAGAGATCACGTCTGATGAAGAGCCCCCTGCAGTCTCAAAAGCGTATGCACTACAAAACCATGTATGATTGATCTGTTGGTCCATTAAAAGGTATCACAGCCAGTCATGCTAGAGACAAATATGTTAAGTTGCATGAACAAATACTGCAACTGACAGGATAACTTTCATTTGAAAAAAACAAACCTATTTTTCCAGAGTATGTCTCCTGTGAGAGGACCTGTGTCATTATGGTGTCTGCATTAATGGAATAAATAATAATAGAATACATTTAAAAAAATGCTGGAACTCACAGGGTCAAAAAGTTCATTTTTATTTAATAAATTGCTATATTTTTTCACTTAAAGAATCTTGTGATTGCCAGCTTAAAAAAAATGTATTTCATACATGGATTTCTTTGCGACTTCACTGGTCATGCACCTGTAGCAGGCTTCCCCCTGGCCCCCCTTACCTCCGCAGGAGAACGGGGACCCACGTGGTATGTCGGGAGCTGCGGAGGCGGAGGAAAGGCGCCGCCATCTTTTATGTACTCGTGCATGCGCAGAGCAGTAGCGACGCGGCGGCCATTACAGGGATTGCAGAATGGCAGGGGTGGCGTGCCGAAGTACAGGGACCTCCCGAAGTCGCGCATGTGCAGTTGCAAGCAGCGGTGGCCATTAGAAGTTCGCACATGCGCATTGCAGATAGCGCACGCGGCCCTAATGTATTTTGTTACTTTGATATTTCTTTTTAATGTTATTTATTTTGTGTTGTGATTTTGTGTGCTGGCACTTTTGGTGGTGTTTTCAATGGATTATTTTAGGGGGCTTTTTGGTGTTTGCTTTTTAATAGTGGATTGTTTTTGCTATTTTTAATTTGAATGATGGTGTTTATTTGAAGCTTTATTTTATTTCTTGATGGTTTCGTTGTTTTAATGGTTAATTGGGGTCTTTATTTGGTATTTGATTAATAGATTGCTGCTAATTTTGTGGTGTTTTGATTACATTGGCTATTGTTGGTGCTTGTTTATTTTTTTACTTTGACCCAATGGGGTCACTGCGCCAGCCTTTATCTGGAGCAAAATTGTGGCATGCTTTTCATGTACGATTCACTTATCACTGCTTAGTGAATCACGCTGACTGGCAAAAAATGGCGCGTTTGCCGTTTTTTGCCTGATCGGACCAGTTTTTTTCCAAGTTTTTTTGGGGTGAAAAAATACCTTTTAATGCTGATAATGCACTGTTATCACTGCTTAGTAAATCGTGCACCAGGCAGTATCGGTATTAAAAACTATTTATCTCACTTAAAAGCAGTTATCATTGCTTAGTGCATAGCCCCCACTGTCTGCATTTATTGGCCAATAAAAAAATGAATGTGCTTATAAGTGATGTGTCAGTGTACAGATGTACCAGAGATTTGACATGATCTGGCCATGGTATTTTCAAAGGGGACATCATAAACATTCGTCCTTTCTGGCCAGCACACAAAGGTGAGAAAAGGGTCACTCTATCACTTATTTAAGATTCCCCATAATGTAAGATAATTAAAATCTGGTGCAATTAACAATGATAAATAATATTGAGTTCAGACAAGCGGAAATACAGGATAAATATGACAGGGAATTTCAGATAATTGTTTTCCCCTTCAAAACTAGAAATTGCGTTAGCAAAAAATGGTATCTATGCCTTTGGCAAAATCATATGAATGCAATGATAACATTACTCTAGGGGCTATAGAGAGAGAGAGTTATGGGGTATTTTATACCTTCAGATTTATCTGAGTTTTTAAAATAATTCTCACTCTCCCAGCCATAAATGTCATGGAAGATTGACGAGGGGGAGAGAAGACACACCCACAAAAGTTGGCCTGTCCTTGTTACAGAGGCAACGTTTTGAGTGTAAAAAGTATGAATTTGAGTACACAAATCTGAATTAATCAGAGTATATACTGTACCAATAACACAGGGATTCTCATATTTCAATCTCATGACCTCTGAGGAGTCTAGTACATTGTAACATATTAGACTTTGTTTTTGTATCCTATAATTTTACGAAACTGTCTGCATATACTGTATATTTTTGTAACATTCCTTTTCTGTAAACACGCACTGTACCATATGTTAAATCTAAAATGTAATAAGTAATGTCTTTGGGCTCTAATTTAACCTAGTACTATACCTTTTTGAAGAGATTAACTGCATTTTTGGATACATTTTGCTACGTTTGGTTTTTGTGTCAATCACATCTGTCGTTTTAGTAAACAGGAGACCAAGAACTGTTCAGGGTAAGACCTTAAATTATTCTTGGCGATGGCAGCAGCGTAATTGAGGGGTAGTGTGACTTTTGGGGAGCTATTGTTGTGCCCTGCGGGGAGGTAAGTTGGATAGCTGGAGGTTTTAACCCCTTTCACATGCACAGTCACATGCACTCGTGTGTGTTCGTTACAGAGCCTGTGAAGTCTCTTGCTAAAGCTATAAAGAATCATCTTTATAATTAAATAATTAAAAAAATTATTGCATTAGATTATTTTTTTTACGGTTCCAAATACTTATTTTGTAAACAGTTTTGCACCGCTGTTGTAAATACGTCCATAAAATATTTTTTTTTACTCTGCACTCTGTTTTGTAAAGGTACCGGTAGGTTTTGTGATGGTACTAGTTCTTTATTGGACAGGTACCAACTTCACTGACTCCTCAGTATATTTAATAGGCAAAGAGGAGAATAGCACACATCATGTATCAGGTTGTGCAAAGGGGATTATTCATTGCATTGAAATAGCCACGATTTGTGTTACCTAGTGAAATAAATTGGAGCTTCAGTGGGATTTTGCCCTGGTCAGCACTTTCACACTTGAATTAAAAAATAAACCTAAGTATTGTATTGTATGTCTTTATTTATATAGCGCCATAAATGTACATAGTGCTAAGTCTTTGCCTAACTGGTGCTGGGCTAGCCCTGGTTGAAAGAGGGATGTTTGTTACTGGTAATTCATAGAATTGCACGATTTAGCATTTTGGGATTTTGGTTGCAGGTCCAGCACTCTGCGTTAGTGCCCACTTTGGGAAAAATACTTTGATGAAAACTGAATAGCTGAAAAATAGCTTCCTACATAAGAGTTGTACAAACAGCGAGAAGCTAAACGAGCTCAACTTGGTATTGGGTATAACTTAGCCCCTTAATAGGTGTAACTTGTGTATCTATGTATATCACAAGAGTCTGTTAGGGCTTGATTATAGATCCCCAGAATTTGGGTAGGTGTGTTACCATACCTAAAATCGTGGGGATTTCTATAGTCATCTCAATTGTCAATAAACTTTTACTATTCTATGTGACATTTAAAAGGGCTGAAATGTCCAACTATTTTTAAAATATATTAATGAAATAGAAAGAGCCCTGTTTAAAATAGGTCTTTCAAATACAGAACGCAGGAATTACGTATATTGTTAAACTATGTAAGCCTGTGGTATCAAGGGTCCAGATGAGCAGTCTAGGTTATGGCTGTTTTGCCGTCTGCATTTAACCGCAACTGGCCTCGCTGCCGGCCATTTCGCTGCCAAGGTAAACCCCTAACCTTACCCTTTACCCTGAAAACCCCTAATCTTAACCACTAATACAAACCCTTATTCTAAAATTCCTTACCCTAAACCCTTTATCCTACACCCCTAACCCAAATCCCCCACCATAAAAACCTTGACCCCTTTCCCAAATTCCCTACCCTAATAACCTAACCCCGGACCCTAAAATCCCTGAAGTTAACTTACCTTATTGGAAAAGTGGCAGGTGGCTGAGTGTTTAATGGCAGAGCAGCTGCGGCAAAGGGTCCCTCGGCAGCCAAATGTGGTGACATGGCAATGACCAAATGTTCAATTCTGCCAGGGGAGGATTGGGAAGGAGGAAGGAGACAGTGAGAACAAATTGCAGTCTGATGTAGC